>NC_141141.1:72862624-73163490 GCF_053477565.2 Lygodium microphyllum
CACCATCCTTGCAACCGGACTGAATGTTTCTTCATAGTCAATGCCATATGTTTGTGCATACCCCTTGACTACTAATCTTGCCGTGTATCTGTTCACAGAACCATCTGCATTGTGCTTCACCTTATAAATCCACTTACAATGAATTGCATTTTTACCTTTAGGCAAAGGTACCAATTCCCATGTAGCATTTGCTTCCAAGGCATCCATTTCTTCATCCATGGCTTTCTCCCATTTTTCTTTTCCCATGGCTTGCTCAAAAGAAGTGGGTTTTGGTTCCTGTATCACGTTGACCATATATGCATAGTGAATGGCTGTAAATCCATCATATTTCAGCCTATCCACAGGATACCTAGCTCTTATAGACCTGCGCAAAGTAGGTTCACTCCCAAGTGCTCTCAAAACATCCCTGGTCTTCCTTACTCCAGGTGTAACAATAGAAGGAATACCCAACTCATCATCAATGCTCTGTTCTGAGCCACTGGATTCACCATCCACATAAGAGTGAACTGCATTCACATCAAACATGGGCTGATCAACCTTCTCTTTTCCTTTTTGTGATTCCTGCATACCACTATCTGCATTACTTTGAGAAGATTCTCCTGATCTCAATCTGCCTGTCCATGGCGAAGAATGTGAACCACTGCTAGAGGACGCTCCAGGTCCACTAATATTTTGTGACTACTGCTGTGAATTCTGTGCAGCATTACCATTTTGTGCATCTACATGATCAATCACATTTATTGGTTTATACCAGCTACTCATCTCATCAAAAACAACATCTCTACTCACTGTAAACTTACGAGTAGAAGTGTTATAACATCTATACCCTTTTTGCTGCAGAGAGTAACCAATAAAGATGCACCTCTCAGCTTTTGGATCCAACTTGGATCTCAACTCATCTGGCACATGTACATAGGCAATGCAACCAAAAATTTTCAAATGAGAAATATCTGGTTTCCTACCAGTATACCTCTCCTCTGGAGTCATTCCATGTATTGCTGCAGTGGGAGTCTTGTTCATTATGTAGACTGCTGTAGCAACTGCTTTAGCCCAATAAAAATCTGGCAAGTCTTTTTCATTGAGCATGGCACGAGATACTTCTCCAATATGCATGTTTTTCCTTTCTCCAATTCCATTTTGTTGTGGGGTATAACTGCATGAATACTGCTACTTTATGCCATGCTCCTGCAAGAACTTTGCAAACTCATTTGAGAGGTACTCTCCCCCTCCATCTGACCTTAGGCATTTTATCTATAGGCCTGTTTCTTTTTCAACCATAGCTTTAAGAGTTTTAAAGTGCCCAAAAACTTCACTTTTCTTTTTCATAAAATACACCCAAACTTTTTTGCTATAGTCATCAATAAAAGTGACAAAGTAATGACAGCCTCCAAGAGATGCAGCTTTAGTAGTCCACACATCAGATTCCAATGGCTTCTCACTCTCTTGAACATGTCTAGGAAATGGTTTCCTTGCCTGTTTTCCAAATTGACAAGCTTCACATACCTTATGCATTTCTGCAACCTTGAATTTCGGCAATCCTGCAACAATATTTTGGGCCTGCATTGATTTAAGTCCCTGTACATTAACATGACCAATGCGTTTATGCCAGATATCAATATCTGCAACTACACCGGTCCCATGTGCAAACATTGCTGCACTCAATTCAAACATTTCTACATCCAATGTAAACATTCTGCCCTTCTTCTTTCCTTTTGCTATCAAGCGACCTTTATTTTTCATATCCTCAACAAAGTATCCATGAGGATTAAATCTGACCTGCAAGCCCTGCTCAACCATTTGACCAACAGAAACTAGATTCTTGGTGATATTCGGGACATGAAATACATCGGACAGGTATTTCATTTTCCCATCCTGCATAAACAAATGAATTTTTCCAATCTGCACAATAGGATGTGTAGTATCATCACCAGTCTCCACAAATCCTAGTTTTTCCATTTTCCTTGCATCCTCTATCCATTCTGCATGACCTGTCATGTGGTTTGATGCACCTGAGTCAACATACCATACATCATTGCTTTCTTCTGCACTTGTCACAAAATTGTTCTTGTGCTGCACCATAAACAAGTGCTCATTTCTGTCATCACCCTGTCTACTAGAAGATGCATAATTCCCTTGTTGCAATTTCCCATTCATGATGTCATTCTGCTTTTTATAGCAGTCTTTAGCCATATGACCCATTTTACCACAGTAGTAGCATTCAACATTACTGTTTGCATTTTGGCCTCTTTGCCATCCACCACGACCTCTTTGGCTCCCCCTGCCTCTTGAGTTACCACGTCCTCCTCCATAGGACTGGTTTTCTTGAGTTTGCTGCATATTCTGATTTCTGCCACGGCCTCCAAATCGGCCTCCTCTACCTCTGCCTCTACCTCTTCCAGCATTTGAGTAGAAGACAACTTCTTTTGAAGTTCCTCCTGAAGAAGATGCACCACCATTTCTCTGCTCCTCAGAAATTAGAAGAGCAATCAGCTCCTCAAAATCAGGAAATCTTTCACGAACTGAAATGGATGTCTGAAACTGTGCATAATCCTTTCCTAGACCATTCAAGGTCACGGAAACTAAATCATCATCTTCCACTGGCGACCCAATGGAAGCAAGTGCATCTGCAATCTTCTTCACCTTCATGTGGTAGTCATTGATGCTCATACTTTCTCTTTGCACATTATGAAACTCTTGCTTGAGCTGCATTTTCTTGGCTTGTGTATTTCTGCTATACATTTTTGACAAAGTATCCCATGCCTCCTTTGGTGTACTTGCATCCTGAATATGCACAATCATAGAGTTTGAAATACTGATAGACAGCCAGTACATAACTTTCCTGGCTCTCTCATGCCATGCTTTGAATGCCTGCATTTGCTGTTGACTAGGAACATCAGGAAGAATTGGTTCTTCTTCATTTCCTGCAACAAATTCTCAATATCATTTTCCCATAAGGAAATTCATCATTCTAAACTTCCATGCTTGAAAGTTGTTCTTGTCAAGCTTTTCAGTTACAATCTGTGAAAGAGAATCAGACGCCATTACAGAACACTGCAAAAAATTCTGTCACTGCAAAAAACACAGCTTCACCCTCACAAGGGCAAATCTGCAAAACTAGCGAAAGTGGTATTTGACCACACAGTCACGTCCTAGTGACGATTTTGCATCAACAGGCAACAGGGATGATTCTGTAACTCCCAATGTCTCTTCGCACAAGCATAAGATGCAATTTCTACAGTAACTTTTCACCGACCTGTAGAACAGTGGCTGCACAGCATAAAACTGGGCCTTTTCCTGAGTGCGTGCAGAAAAATTCCGCCTCCAAAACAGGCCTTGAAATGGCCTCAAATAAAAAAAAACAGGGTCGCCAAGGGCTAAAGCCCTTTCCCACAGCATATACTGCTCTCTTGCTTTACCGCGAAGGGCATCTCAACCTGAGAAAATGCACTCTTGCAATTTCCGGCTGTGCTACCTGCAGAGATCTGCTCCCAAAACAGAAAATGAAAGCAACACTGCTCCTCTTACCAGAACACCGTGAGTTTGGCTTGCTTTCTTGAGCTCCTTACCACGAACAAGGCTCTGATACCATGTCAAGATTGTGGGAGAGAAGGAAGGAGTCTCACTTGTAGCTTTCTTGCTTGCACAATGGGGGAATACACACAAGGGTGGAGATTGAAAACAATTTTCCTCTTCTTAGTTGTGTAAGCCAAAAGAACTCTCATACAAAGAAATACAAGAACCCTATATATGGGTCTCAAACCAAACTCAACTAACTAAGGTGGCATACTAACTGAGCCACGAACTAGAGTAGATAAGGATAGCTATCATGTAGCTATTATTCATGGGCGGTGTACTAACCGCGTTTGCAATTGACAAGTCGGTGACATAAATACACAGTGGTCACCCTGTCGTATCACGAGTGGAGCTCCATATCTCAACACTTTGCACAGGTCTACCAGAGCTAGGTATCCTGTGGATAGGCTGAAATATGATGGATTTACAGCCATTCACTATGCATATATGGTCAAAGTGATACAGGAACCAGAACCCACTTCTTTTGAGCAAGCCATGGAAAAACAAAAATGGGAGAAAGCCATGGATGAAAAAATGGATGCCTTGGAAGCAAATGCTACATGGGAATTGGTACCTTTGCCTAAAGGTAAGAATGCAATTGGCTGTAAGTGGGTTTATAAGGTGAAGCACAATGCAGATGGTTCTGTGAACAGATACAAGGCAAGATTAGTAGTCAAGGGGTATGCACAAACATATGGCATTGACTATTAAGAAACATTCAGTCCGGTTGCAAGGATGGCAACAATAAGAGCAGTCATTGCTATGGCTGCATCAAAGGAATGGTCTTTACATCAGATGGATGTAAAGAATGCCTTCTTGCATGGTGATTTGCAAGAAGAGATCTATATGGAGCAGCCATCAGGTTATGTGCATGCTGTTCATCCTGAGTTTGTTTGCAGGCTGAAGAAAGCCTTGTATGGCTTGAAGCAAGCACCTAGAGCATGGTCTGACAAGATAGGACAATATCTTGTCACTATTGGCTTTCAGATTTCCAAGGCAGATTTCTCACTTTATGTGAGAAAAACAGAGAAAGGTATTATGCTACTTGTCATTTATGTTGATGACTTGATTATGACAGGTGACAGTGATGAAGATATCCTTCATGTGAAAATGCTATTGAAGCAGAAGTTTGAGATGAAGGATTTGCGAGAGTTGCGTTATTTCTTGGGCTTTGAGGTGATTAGATCACCAAGTGGGATACAGCTCTTGCAGAGGCAATATGGATTGGACATGCTGTCCAAATATGGGATGACAGGCTGTAAGCCTATTTCAATTCCTTTGGAGCAGAATGTGAAGCTGAGCGCAGATGCAGGTGAGCTTTTGGAAGACCGTACTATGTACAGACGCATAGTAGGAAGCTTGATTTATATGATTATTACCAGGCCAGATTTGACCTATGTTGTTGGATTGGTAAGTCAGTTTATGCAGGCTCCAAGGAAACCGCATTTGGATGCAGCTAGACGCATACTCAGATATGTGAAGTCCACATTACAGTATGGACTATTTTATGAGACTGGGGTTCAGATACAGTTGCATGGATATACTGATGCTGATTGGGCTGGTAGTATTTCTGATAGACGATCTACCACTGGATATGTGTTCTCTTTTGGAAGTGCTGCAGTCACTTGGAGCAGCAAGAAACAACGTACAGTTGCCTTGTCGAGCACAAAGGCTGAGTACAGGGGTGCAGCAATGGCTGCATGTGAGGTAGCTTGGTTGCATAAGCTACTTTATGATATGCATCAGTATACAGATGGGCCAGTGGTCATTTATTGTGACAACATGAGTAGTATACACTTGGCGAATAACCCAGTCTATCATGCTAGAACAAAGCACATTGAAGTGCATTATCACTATGTGCGGGAGAGGGTTTATTGATCTAGTTTATGTCAGCACAGAGGATCAGGTAGCTGACATATTTAAGAAAGCATTGGGCGCAAAGAAGCTGCGCAAGTTCAGAGACCTGCTTGGTGTGCAGAAATTGGGATTGAGCTCGAGGGGGAGTGTTGAGATATCGAGCTCCACTCGTGATATGCCAGGGTGACCATTGTGTATTTTTGTCACCGACTTGTCAGTTGTTGCAGATGCGGTTGGTACACCGCCTATGAATAATAGCTAGATGACAGCTATCCTTATCTACTCTAGCTCGTGGCTCAGTTAGTATGCCACCTTAGTTAGTTGAGTTTGGTTTGAGACCCATATATAGGGTTCTTCTGTTTCTATGTACGTGAGTTCTTTTGGCTTACACAACTAAGAAGAGGAAAATCGTTTTCAACCTCCACCTTTGTGTGTATTCCCCCATTATGCAAGCAAGAAAGCTACAAGTGAGACTCTTTCCTTCTCTCCCACAATCTTGACATCCACTACTCCCCGCCTCACGGATTCAATGGAGGACGTCTTAATCTCCTTCTGTGAGATCCATTGCACCAAAGTTGACAACCTATAAATGGCCCTGTGTATTTCTGGAGTAAGGCATCCTGCGGTCATGATCGGTAGTACAAACCACTATAAATGAGGAAGCATTATGAACAATGGCTACACTCCCAATAGCAAAATATGTACGCCAATTACAATCCATTCGTAGTACAAATCTGACATATCTTATGCTAGTCATGGGCTTTTAGCCCTGATAATTGGTCGTCTTTTGAAAATGCAGACCTGAGATAATTCATTATACCTGTCAGGGTACGGATAAGACTTGACTACTTGCTTCACAATGCGCTCTTCTTTAGTGGACAAAACCCAAGGAGCATGAGGTAGCTGCATGCGACTATCAGCCCTCAACTGCGGCCAAAGTGCCTCCATCTTGCCTACCTCCTTCAAATCCATTTGTGCCCCTATAGTGTCTCTCTTTCCTGTGATGTGGTCCCATAGCAAGCTGCCCACATTCTTGAAAATATGCATGGGATCCAACAAGTGGTTGACCTGTAAGTGGGTCCAATATGGCAACTTGTAGAAAACTAAGAATCGCCCCATTTCGGTTGGATGTGACTCCACGTGGATCATTTTCAACTTGTTCCAACTTGCAGCATTCATACATGTTGGAGGTCGTCCAAGAAAACCTTCCTTGAGTTCATGACCCTCTGGCAAGAAAGCAACATGTCCTTGATATACCATCTTCTTCATGGTTCATGACCTTCGGGAGTCTAACGGTGGCCCGCACAATGGACATGCATGATAACTTGAGGTAACTAGACATGTTCCAACACCACGACCCAATGAATACAAGCTTGAACGAGATAAAATATAGATACTACCAACAAGAACGGAAGCCCATTTACCTTAGCACTCTCCAACTTCCGGAAAGTCATGCATCGTCCACATGAGAATGGCTCGAATATTGGTGGACCGTTGACCATCGCGCTTGCTCATAACTTGCATGATGACCCCCTCCTCCCACAAAATCTTAAGCTCATCGACTAATGGACGAAGATACACGTCCATATTTTTGACTTTGTAGCGGCCGGGGACGAGTAAGCTAAGGATGAGATGTCCTTTCTTCATAGAAAGCCATGGAGGGATATTGTAGTTGACAAGGACTATAGGCCACACACTGTAAGAAGTTGAGCACAGACCGAATGGGTTCATGCCATCCATTGCAAGACCAAGCCGAAGTAGAGTCAAAGACTCTCCAATTGTTTGGATCAAAGGGGTCAAGTTTCACATTTGGCAAACCTGCATTAAGCTCATTCTGATGAAGAAGGGTATTTGGGCCATTACCAATGGCAAGGAGAAGAAGCCTTGGAATACTAACCTTGTAGTTACTCGGCAAAAGAATGATGTGACAAAGCACATGCCATCATTAAGCTGGAATTGGATGATAACAATATCCACCATGTGGATACCTGTGAAACCTCTAATGATACATGGAAGAAGATACTTTCTTTGGTGCACAATCAAAGTCATCTAATGGATTACTGATTCAACTTTTCAAGCTAGATATGAAATCAAACACATCTCTTGCAACTCACTTAAACTACATGGAAAGTCTCATAACTCAAATCTCGCACGAATTGATCTCAATATGGATAAAGATATTTGTGTTGGTGTGTTGTTAAAAAACCTACATCCTGACTATAATAATGTGTCAACTACATTGATCAACATGCCTAGTCCTAAAGTGGTTGACATTAAGGCCTCCCTACTAGAAGAAGAAAAGAATGTAAAATCCAAAGAAGAACCAAGCACCTCTAAAGATGAACAAATGCTATATGTAGGTACCAAGTACAAGGGCAAGAAAGATAAAATGGTATGTGACTTCTACAAAAGCATTGGGCACATTGAGAAATTTGTCATACCACCAAGAGGTCAAAAAAGGCCTATCTAGTTGTTGTTAAAGAAAAAGAAGACCATGGAGCAAAAGAAGAAGAAGACCACCAAGAGAACCTCATCAGTCCTTCCATTCTAATACAAAATTTAAAGTCTTGTATTGCCTAGCCCTAATGCTTCAGACATAAGCTTGTAAACTCCTCATGTAACCTTGTACTATAGCTTATGTACACTTTGTGCGGCCTCTGTTATAGCCTCTCAATTTCCACCATGCCTTTGGTACCCAGAATTCAACTTTTCTACAACAACCTCTAGTGTTTACCAAGTTTGTGGTGTGCCCACACTTTGCAGGTGGTTGCTCAGTAAAGCATTGACACACACTTTGTACTTTTCTGGTTGTGATTGAGGAGGGGTGTTGAGATATTGGCAAGCACACTCAGCTTAGTCTCTTCGTATGGAGCATTGTGGGATCATGATACAAAATCCCTTATGCATAGTGGTGGAAAGTGTAGCCGAGTCTATTCTTATAAAGAATTGTACTTGCTCTCATTTTGAATACAATGTCATAGTACTTTTATACCCCACCAAAGTGTCTCTATCATTGTTAGTCCACTACACAAGATTGTGTTTATGAGTCCAAGCTTCCATCTTGGAACCTAATTCACTTGTGTCACATTTGGTCTTGATGTCTGTTACCTCATGAGCTCACTCTTCCTCTTTCAACCTCCATAGCCATGCTCTAGATCTGACATTTTCACATGGTATGAGAGCCCAATCGAGCATGGCCTAAGCTCAAATCAACTCCTCTCATACCATGTGCAAGATATGTGTTTGATTTCATATCTAGCCTAAAAAATTCAGTCAGTAATCCATACTTAGATGACTTTGATTGTGCACCAAAGAAAGTATCTAATCTCTTCCATGTATCATTAGAGGTTTCACAGGTATCCACATGGTGCATATTGTTATCATCCAATTCCAGCTTAATGATGGCATGTGCTTTGTCATCATTCTTTTTCCAAGTAACTACAAGGTCAATATCCCAAGGCTTCTTCTCCTTTCCATTGGTAATGGCCCAAAGACCCTTCTTCACCAGAATGAGCTTGATGCGGGTTTGCCAAATGTGAAACCTGACCCCTTTGAACCAAACAGTTTCGAGAGTCTTTGCCCATGCTAGAGTAGCAAAACAGCACCAAAATTCACATATTTGAGCAATAGAACTTTTAATTATGTCAAGAGATACAAGGAATGTAGTTTCAAATAACACTTGATAAGTATCAATAGATACTATGCTTTTAGGCACTTGAGTTTGATGCTATGATGCTTAGATTTCTCCCTTCCTTGTTGATTTGATGGGAAATGCTTGCTGGAAACTTTAATCTTCAATGGATAAGAGTGGTAGAGGTTTGTTTTGAGTGCTAGGAGACAGAAAATGAAGGAAATATAAAGTTTCAAGCAAGTTGACTATGGAGTTTTAGGATTTGCAGGACAGGGACCTAGTTTTTCTCTCATTATAGCTCACACAGTGAACCATTTTGGACAAGATTTGAGCTGGGGATGCCTTAGGTGATGGGCTTTCATTTTTCTATGAAAATCCTTAGCACTGTTTTGTGTGCAGGTGGAATCGCCAACCAGTATGAATAGGAAGGGTGCAGTCTGGACAATGATTGTGTTTTTTAGCAATGCTAGGCATACACTCCACCAATGTCAACGAGTGCCACACATAAGATTTGGAAGCAAATGAACCATTCTCTGAAAGGAATCTCACCGAGTTATGGCCTCTAGAGTGAGATATGAATGCTCCAAGTAGGGTAAGTACATGCTAGCTATGGGTGCCACAAGGTGGAAGTTGAAGATGAAGTTATAAGTTGCCAGTGAGTTGAACTGAGGTTGAGAGAGATTCAAAGAGTAAAGAGAGGAGTTGATTTGAGCTTAGGCCATGCCCGACTAGGCTCTGATACCATGTGAAAATTTTGGATCTAGAGTATGGCTATGGAGGTTGAAAGAGGAAGAGTGAGCTCATGCATTAGGGGAGTTTTGAGATCTCAAAAAGGCCTTTTAGGAGATAGAAAGAGAGAGCTCTAGGCCAATAGGAGCAAAGCCTCCGTAATGGAAATTCTATTTTAAAAAAGGAAAAAATTATTTTACAAATAAATAAATAAATAAATATAATATTAGGAATTTGTATTATCAATATCTATTTTTAGCCTTTTATTTTCGTGATTATGATATTCTTTGCATTAATAATATATAGTCTACGCCACTTTAATGATATGTCTGGATTAATGATAATGAGAGGTTTACTCTAAATTCAAACTAGTAAAAAGCTTGGCATTTATTTTTTTCCCTCCTTTCTTTTGTCCCTCTCGTGTTTTTTCCTCCTTTGTGGTAGCCTAGTCCTCTCTCTCTCTCTCTCTCTCTTTGTGCTATGGATACAGACATTCGACCTTCAACAAGGCATCCAAGCTCCCAAATCACATCCATATCAATGTATAACTCATTCCAAAAAGATGGAAGATGGATTCCTACAATCATTAGCAAAAGTGGTTAGATCACCATGCAACATGCAAAACGTGGAAAAAGGGTGGAATCCGAGATTTCAAGCTTGGATCAAATAAGAGTAGCATAAAAGAGATATTGGTGCAATATATGTTTATGCATAGAGAGCTATATTTGGAACCTGGAGCTTCAAATCTTCCAATGTATAGATCAAATTGTAAGAATTTGATTCTTAAAGTCTTTCTTTTATTGAACTTGGTTTAAGGTTTTCCATTTTAACATTTGGTTTTTTGTCTTGTAGATGTCTATTCCCATGATCTTGAGGAATGGCAACCAATTGAGTCTATTATTTTCGATTATAACATTTTTTTGTTTGTCTTGTTGATGTCTATCCCTCTCATATTGAGAAATGACACCCAATCAAGTCTATTCTTGATGTCATTGATGTGATGCATGGTTCAATTGGAGAATAAATGTAAAAATGTAGAGAGAAGAAAGAGCTTGTAGAGAATTGAATATTCTTTTATGATCATTCCTATATTGTCCCCATACAGTGCAACCAATGGGGATCAATATCCCCTCTTCCTTTGCCCGTTTTTTCAAGCTTTGAGTGCTTTCATATGATCATATCATACAGTTTGTTGATGAGGGATGGAACTAGGATAGAAGGAAAAATTATATGGTGCGCAAATCGGATGCTGTATCCATACCTAGCGAGCACCGGAAGGTTCCCAAGAACAAAGAACTCTACTTTTTGCTCAAAATCCAAGAGAATAGAGTTGTACGACATGAAGCAAAAAGACCAATTGGGTACAATCTCCCCCCATGCCTTGTGTGAGTGCTCCACAAAGCATGTATTTAATATTTTATTCATCTCCAAGCTTAAAAATAGCCCAAATTTACAATTAGCATGCTTTAGCTTTTGTGTTTGTTTTTGTCCAAATAAAGAATAAAGAAGTTGGGTGCCCTAAGAGTTGAGATGTGCCTAAATATAATGACCAATAATAAATATTTAAATCGTGTATCCGTACGCATACAAAATAATAAATATATATCAAGTGATTCAATAAATAAGCACGTCAAAATAAATATTGGGGCCACTCCTAAGACGTGAGCCCATAAAAAATGATAATTTCTTCTAAATAACTTGAATACATGCTATCGCCTAGTGCTTCCCAACGCCACCGTCACATGCTCTACACATCAACTGAAGCATTCACAATTGTTAGAAAATAGTAAAATTAAATCAACAAAAGCGAATACCTAGCAGTCTTTCGCTACAAAATAAATAAATAGGTTGGAACTCTATCCTAACCTTAATTTAATACGAGTGCACACTCTAAACTCATAAACGTCCATTAATTTAAATATGTATTTCGTGGAATCACCCGATATGGAATCACCCACTTGCACATTAAATTAATGTGATGCCCAAAAAGGACAGGCATCCCCATCAAATTTTTGCACAAGGAATCCACCTTGTGTACGAGTCCCATCAAATAAATATAATTTTACGGAATCCACCACAAAAGCTCACGGAATCCACCATCGAATATACCTCCTGGCATTATACCCTCGGGGTGGGATAGCAATTGTCCTTAATTGCTATTAGCTCACTGTGGAGCAAGTAGTGAGGGATAAGCATTTAGGCCACGAGCGTGCATCCATTGGGCCTCTTCAACACGATGATTTTTAAATTTCACCAAATATCTAGAATATCTACGGCTAGTTCTAGTGGTCATAAAGTCAGTATCTAGAATACTCTCAGGTTCAGGGATTTTAGTTTCTTCTTCTAATAAAGGAGGATTCTCATGAACAGGGTGGCTAGGTAATTGGCCTTTTGAAAGGTCGTAACAAACTGATATGAAAAGTATTGTGGATTTTCCAATGTTGGGGTAGTTCTAGTTTAATGACATTGTCATTGATTTTGTGAATAATTTTGAAAGGTCCATAAAATCTAGGAGCTAACTTTACAACAGGGTGTTTCTCAACACTTTGTAGCCTTTGCTTTTCAATTTGTAACCAAGCATAATCATCAACTATGAAATTCATAGCTTTTCTTTTCTTGTTTTCTTGTTTAGTATATGATTGCTGGGCTTTCATAATCATATCTTTAACTTCATAAAAAATAATAGCATGTATATTGGCAATATCATCAGCAGCTTTAACTTCGTTTGACAATGAAGTAGTAGGTGTAGGCAATCTATATCCATACATGATTTCAAAAGGTGATTTTTGTGTAGTTATATGTGGAGTGTTATTGTATGCAAACTAAAGTAAATGCAAGTGTGTATCCTATGTTTGTGGTTTTGAAATTGTGTATGCACGTAAAAGATCCAAGATTGTACTGTTTGTAGCTTATGTTTGCCCATTCATTTTAGGATGAAATGCAGATGAAAAATCAATCTTTGTTCCTAAGTTTGCAAACAAAGTAGTCCAAAAATTATTGCAGAATCTAGAATCACGATCATAAATAATAACTTTTGGAAAACCATGGTTAGTGAAAATAGTTTTCAGAAACAATTGAGCAGCTTGAGATGCAATTAATGTTTTTTGCATGAAATGAAATAGGCATGTTCACTAAACCGATCTACAATAGTCCAAATCATATTATGATTAGCTTGAGTGTTAGGAAAACTAGTAATAAAATAAATTGAGATATGTTCCCATGGTCTTTCAGAGGAATTGGTAAAGGCATTAACAAACCATACTGCTTACCATGATGTTGCTTAGCTATTTGACAAATTAAACACTCAGATACAAATTTAAAAACATTAGATTCCATATGTTGCCAGTAAAAATCTTCAATTAATGTACATAAAGTGAAAATAATACGTCTATGGCCTTGATATGGGGGACAATGAATTTCGTGCAACACAAATTATCTAAATGGAATAGTTACACATAACGTTTTCTCATAAGATAATGAATCAATTGGAATCCAGTTATTGGCAATTAATTTATTCCAATCAGCTTGAAAACTGAGGTCTTGATCATAGGTATCTTTCATAGGGATAAGGGAATCAAAAAATATCACAGAGATATTATGAATAGTTGGTCTTTTACTCAAGGCATTGGCAACAACATTTTCTTTTTCGAGTTGATATTGGATAAGTGGATGTAGCGTGTCCACCTATTATCTTCAAGACATGTCTTACCAGTCCATCGGAAAGGATGTCTAGAAAGCTCCGCCTGGCACTCCCATGGAATGTACAGGGTTTGCGATCTAGGACTTTCCATGTCTGCCTCGTGGCAGAATTATTCCAACCGTTCCCACTTAGGACCAACCTGAATTAGGGCTTTTCCTATTGGTCACTTTCTAATGGCAACTAGCATCGAATCCAAGTGAACTAATTTAAGCAAAAACGCCAAGTTTGAAGCGGATTCACGCTGCACTTGGTTCAAGGAGAATGGCAAACAAGAGGGATGTGAACTCAACCTCTCTACCATAAGGCATAGTCCCATTCCGTTCCCCTAAAACAGTGTAAATCGGGATCAATTATAACTCTAGGTCAACACTTTTATTGTTCGTGTTCTTTGACGATCTTCTGGCTGTCCATCGTGATTTGAGAAAAGTTCCTGGCCAACCTGGACCACCCATCCGTAGGACGGACCTATGGCCCATCCACCGCACTTTCCTCGAGTTGTTTTAGTTATATAATTACCTAACACATTTAATTGGACATGTATCAATCAGCTTCCTTAATTAGCCCGTTAGGCACTAGTACTTTCACGTAACTATAGCACTTGACATAGAAAAGAAATATCAAACGAGTTCCTTTTTAACAAGTTATCATATTTATCTTTGAAATACATAAAGTCCAGCCCGTAGGCTTATCCACAATCCGCTCGAAAGCTATCCAGCAATCCACAGGGATCACTAATCCAAGATTCCGTCCATAACTAGTATGCGGGCCTCGAGATCCAATCCTAAGTCACGTTAGCCTCTTGTGTGGGGCCCGAAAGGCGAGGGATTTATGGCCAGAGCCCCCCTAGCACCCAAGCGTCCTCTTGCTCCAAGTAGCGCTCAACAGAGAGACCTCTCGTGGCGGGTTCGGTCACCTTCCCGGCACGGTTAACAACCCCCTTGGTTAGGGTCACGAAGGCAGTCGAGGGTAACTTAAGCTGCCTCTCCCTTCAAGCCTTCAACCTAAAGCATTAGATATCCATTTATCCTTTAATTCATTGGTCAAACAAAGCAAAACAGTGCTCTTAAATCTGTAACAAGCACAAACCTTTCCATTGGTCATTTATTGTTGGCCAATTGCTAAGGAATGAATCCTTCCTTTGGAATGCGTCCAACACTCGATCCAGGATGACTTGCAACTTGGCAAGATCCCCTATATCCTGGGTTAGGGCATCCCCTATTAACCCGACTTGGGTTCATAGATTATTCCAATTTATCGGCTGGTCTTTTGCTTCCAAGTAATTATCTTTACTCAAGAAAGATATTATATTAGGATGATTATTCATCCTCTTGCAGAATAACTTGCGTAAGGACCTGCCAACCTCATTGTGAGAATTGGCCATTCCCTTGTGATCCAATCACAAGATCATACAACTCCGCACTTGTTGCGCAGGTGTCACATCAAACTATGAGACTATTCTACTCATCAAATGGAGTCACGAAACATTCTGTTCCTAATTACATTAGGCTAACGTTGTTAGTCCTAGGGTTCCAAGTTCCATCTTTTTAGCATAAGATTCTTAGGGACAACCCTAGATCACTTCTCAAGTATGTTCCACTATCCCTACATTCAGTGAATGTGGGCAAGTATTTAGGGTATAGGAGTTTCAATTTTAGCAATACGTGTGACTAGGTCACATATTAAATCCTAGTGAGTTTTTTGGAATTGAATTAACTCTTTCTAAAATGAGTACTCCGCGGGTTTTGGTGTTTAGGTTTATGCCAATTTGTTAATTCTTGAAGATAATTACATTATCACTTCCATAAACACATGACTCCTTGTCTACGCATAAATTGATTTTCAACCCTAACTTATCGATTTAAAATCAAGCATAGGTTAGGTTATAACCTAATTCCAACTAATCATCCTATAACTTGCGAAAAAGATTCCCGCTAAACAAGCAACCTTATACTAGTAATTATGCAGTTGAAAAACGATAATTGACTAGAGTTATGCAACATAAGAAACATTTCATGCCTTGCAATTCCCTATGGGTTATTAGCACTTCCCATGATGACTTGTTGTGAAGAAGATATGGCCTAATAATGTGACATGCAATTTTATACTTCCATGCCTAAACGGAGTGCACTATCTTAATTCCAGTTTTGTAAATATGGACTAAATGCATATCAATTTTCTAAAGCATTTAAGACAAAAAATGCATCCTATTTCCAACAATTATCCTTGCACGATTATATAAATACCAAATAAAAATTAGGAAGGAAAAGCTGGACTTGGGGTGAGATGTCCACGTGAATGCTAGGAGACGATCCTCCTGCGGTTGCGCCTTGGGCTTTCTTAGCAGGCATTGTGAATGCAGCCTTTCCGTTGTGGATGTAGCTTTGCGAATTCCCTTTTTGAACTACCACGGTCTTTTATGAGTCTTATGTTCTTTCATTTCATAGCAGCTCTTTGAAGGGATACTTGTGGAGGAGGGGAGAAACCACGGAAAGGGTCCAAAACCAGGAGGGGGTGTTTCAAAATCCTCCGCGAATGAGGCCCATTTAAGCCATGCGAAAGGCTCAATGGCCTTTTAAAGACTCACAAGAAAGGGAAATAAAAGGTGTAGAAACCCTTACGAGGGCTTTGTATGGGGAAAGAAGGTGTCAAAAGACTCTTAACATTCTCTTTTCTTTTATGTGTGGGGGGAAAAAAACAAGGTATGAGAGAGCTAAAAGGGGTATTTTTGCATGGGAAAAAAAAAGGGCCTAAGGGGATCCTTAGGGGGGATTTAAGATCCGGGAAGAAAAAGGGATTTAAGGTAAAGTCTTTTGGGGGAAAAAGGGGCTTATAGAGCTTCAAGGGGGAAATTTGAGGGGGGGAGGGCCTAAGGGAGCCCTTAGAAGAAATTTTCAGAGGGGGGTGTTGAGAATCAGCAATCACACTCAAACAGCCTCTTTTGTATGGAGTCTCAGGGTCAAGGACATGCAGGCTAACTTATCCCATATGCACAATGGTGTTTACTGCAGTTTCCTACTTTCCTATAAAGCATTGTACTTGGTTCCTTTCTTAATGCAATGATAGTACTCTTTTCATTTCAGTAAAGTGTCAATGTCATTGTCCACATACACAAGATTGTGTTTATGAGTCCAAGTCTCAATCTTGGAACCTAATTCACTTGTGTAACAAACAGTGTCCTTTCCATCATGAGTCTACACTTCTTTTTCCATCCTCCATAGCTTCCGGTTTTGCCATGCTCTAGATCCCGCATTTCTTCATGGTATCAGAGCACAGTTGGGCATGGCATTGCTTGTCTAGCCTCTCTTGATTCCTTTCAACCTCAGTCTAGCTCAATGTCAGCTCATGACTTCATCTCCCAACTCTACTCTCACTGAAGCTTCCATGGCAGCCATAGCCAGCAGCACCCTGTCAGATTGAGTTGCTTATATCTCACTCCACAGGTCAAATCTCTTGGAGCTTCCTTCTGGAAAATATTCCCCAACTCACAAAGCTTCCCTGTATCACATCAATCCAGGACATTGGACCATCTGGAGCGCAGCATTGTGAAAATCCCCAATCTCTGCTCTGTGTCTGCCATAGCCAGACAGGACCTACCTTGCTTGGAGCTTCCATAACTCTTCAACCAAGCCATTTCAGCCCACGATTTCTTCTAGGAAGTTGTTCCTGTGCTCAAGGCGCTTCATCCTGGCACGATAATCGATGACATTACTGCGCCCTGGCTTCAGCATTGTGAAAATCGCGGAATCCTGTCAGAAATGCGCCTGCTGCTGTTCGACGTGACTGCGCGCTGCATACTGTCCACGATTTTGATGATTATGATAGGGCTTTTGTAGCCCATGAAATCAGCTTCCTAGGCATATAAAATTTTTTGAAAATGATCCATTGTAGCTCCTGCAATCAACAAAAAACCAGGCCCCTGTCTTAGAAACCCTAAATTCCACCATAGCCAAAGCTTCAAAATCTTGACATTTTTTCACTGTTTCTCTCACTGAAGTTATCAACAGTGATTTTAATCACTGAGCAATACTCTCTGAAGTTCATTAAAGTACTGTCACTCAGATCTGAAGGCAGCAGCATCAAATCAAGAAGGGGAAGATCACTTGTAGTAAAAGACTTTTGCAGATTTGGTATTCATTGACACTCAGTTAGTGCTTTTTAGCACTTGTGTCTCTCAATCAATTCTTCTATTGCTCAAATCTAATAAAGTCTGAAGTTGATTTGCTACTGTTCCCGTAAATCTAACATGGGCAAAGACTCTCCAAATGCTCAATTCAAAGGAGTCAGATTCCACACTTGGCAAACCCGCATCAAGCTCATCCTGATGAAGAAGGGTCTCTGGGCCATCACAAATGGCAAAGAGAAGAAACCTCGGGACGCGGACCTTGCAACTACTTGGCAAAAGAATGATGACAGAGCTCAGGCCATTATCAAACTGGAGCTAGACGACAGTTATATTCATCATGTGGATAACTGTGAGACCTCACAGGATACATGGAAAAGACTTGACACCCTGTTCGGTGCACAATCTAAATCATCAAAGTATGGTCTCCTGATTGAGTTCTTCAGGCTTGAAATGAAGTCCAGCACATCACTTGCCACACATCTCAATTACATGGAAGGACTCCTAACCCAACTTGCAGGAATAAACATTAAAATGGATGAAGATGTTTTCATCAGTGTTCTACTTAAGAGCTTGCCTCCTGAATATAATAATGTATCAACAACTTTAATCAACATGCCAAATCCTGAACTTGTTGATATCCAGGCATCACTGTTAGAAGAAGAAAAGAAGCTAAAAACCAAAGAAGAACCAAGTACCTCTAGAGATGAGCATGCATTATATGTTGGCAATAGGTACAAAGGCAAGAAGGATCAGCTCCTTTGTGACTTCTACAAAAGGACCGGACACACCGAGAAGTTCTGCCATGCAAGAAAGAGATCCCAAAAGGCCTATCTAGTCGCAGTCAAAGAATAAGAAGAAAATGGAGCAAAGGAAGAAGATGAAGATGAAGACCACCAGGATCGGAAGGACAAGACTCATCAGTCCTTGTACTCTCATAATTCTGATAGACTGTTTTAATAGCCTTGTATTTTCCTTGCCCTAATGTTTCCTGCCATAAGCTTTGTAAACTCCTTATGTAACTTGGCATTATAGTCCCTGTACACTTTGTGAGGCCCCTGTTACAGCCTCTGGATGTCCACCATGTTTATGGTACCCACACTTAGCTTTTTCTGCAACAACCTCTAGTGTTTTGCCATGTCTGTGGTATGCCCACACTTTGCAGGTGGTTCTCATTACAACCTCTACACACTCTGTGCCTTTCCTAGTTGTGATTGAGGAGGGGTGTTGAGAATCAGCAATCACACTCAAACAACCTCTTTTGTACGGAGTCTCAGGGTCAAGGACATGCAGGCTAACTTATCCCATATGCACAATGGTGCTTACTGCAGTTTTCTACTTTCCTATAAAGCATTGTACTTGCTTCCTTTCTTAATGCAATGATAGTACTCTTTTCATTTCAGTAAAGTGTCAATGTCATTGTCCACATACACAAGATTGTGTTTATGAGTCCAAGTCTCAATCTTGGAACCTAATTCACTTGTGTAACAAACAGTGTCCTTTCCATCATGAGTCTACACTTCTTTTTCCATCCTCCATAGCTTCCGATTTTGCCATGCTCTAGATCCCGCATTTCTTCAGGGGGGAGGGGTAGTCTTAAGGCCACAAGAGGGGGGGCTTAGGAAGCCACCCTTGGAAGCTTCCAAGGTCTTCAGAAAGCCTCACAAGGCCACGTGGGGGGAGAATAACTCCCCAGCCTTTTACGATGGCCAGGAGGTGGCTGTGGCGGACTGGTGCGATAGTTCCGAGCGGTCCCTTCTCTCCCAACCCAGCTCTTCGATGGCGTAGAGTGGCAGAGATCAGACTCCTCCTTCACTATGGCATATGGCTTTAGGCGGTGTCGCAATCTGACGGCCTTCGAACTCTCTCTTCCTTACGATGCACACACAGAGCCTCACTCTCTCCCTCGTGAAAGTCGACGGCATCCCCCCCTTTAGGCATTCATGGTAGCGCTCCGTCCCTCCTTCCGCTTGCACCCCATTGGTTCAAATAGGGGAGGGGATAAGATCCTCCCTCCCCCACACATCGAGGCTCATGATCCATAGCCTAGGCAAGCTCCAGCAAGGAGCTTGCCTACATTGTTGAGATATCGAGCTCCACTCATGATATGCCAGGGTGACCATTGTGTATTTATGTCACCGACTTGTGCAGATGCGGTTGGTACACCGCCCATGAATAATAGCTAGATGACAACTATCCTTATCTACTCTAGTTCGTGGCTTAGTTAGTATACTACCTTAGTTAGTTGAGTTTGGTTTGAGACCCATATATAGGGTTCTTCTATTTCTATGTACGAGAGTTCTTTTTGGCTTACACAACTAAGAAGAGGAAAACTCTTTTCAGCCTCCAACCTTGTGTGTATTCCCCCATTGTGCAAGCAAGAAAGCTACAAGTGAGACTCCTTCCTTCTCTCCCACAATCTTGACATGGTATCAGAGCCTTGTTCGTAGTAAGGAGCTCAAGAAAGCAAGCCAAGTTCGTGGTGTTCTGGTAAGAGGACCAGTGTTGCTTTCATTTTCCTATTTTGGGAGCAAGTCTTTGCAGGTAGCACAGCCGGAAAGTGCAGGAGTGCATTGTCTCAGATTGAGACGCCCTTTGCGGTGTGGCAAAAGGGTAGTATATGCTGCGGGAGGAAGCTTTAGCCCTTGGTATCCCTGTTTTTTTGATTTGAGGCCATTTTGGAGCCCATTTTGGAGGCAGAAGTTTTCTGCACGCACTCAAGAAAAGGCCCAGTTTTATGATGTGCGACCATTGTTCTATAGGTCGGTGAAAAGTTACTGTAGAAATTGCATCGTATGCCTATGCACAGAGACATTGGGAGTTACAGAATCATCCTTATTGCCTGTTGATGCAAAATCGTCACTAGGAAGTGACTGTGTGGTCAAGTACCACTTTCGTTAGTTTTGCAGATTTTCCCTTGTGAGGTTGAAGCTTTGTTTTTTGCAGTGACAGAATTTTTTGCAGTGTTCTATAATGGTGTCTGATTCTCTTTCACAGATTGTTACTGAAAAGATTGACAAGAACAACTTCCAAGCATGGAAGTTTAGAATGACGATTTTTCTTATGGGAAAAGGATATTGGGAATTTGTTGCAGGAAATGAAGAAGAACCAATTCTTCCTGATGTTCGCAATCAACAGCAAATGCAGGAATTTAAAGCATGGC
Source organism: Lygodium microphyllum (assembly GCF_053477565.2). Taxonomy (NCBI): domain Eukaryota; kingdom Viridiplantae; phylum Streptophyta; class Polypodiopsida; order Schizaeales; family Lygodiaceae; genus Lygodium; species Lygodium microphyllum. The sequence continues at coordinate 72,883,398 of NC_141141.1, forward strand.
ATGAGAGAGCCAGAAAAGTTATGTACTGGCTATCTATCAGTATTTTAGACTCTATGATTGTGCATATTCAAGTTGCAAGTACGCCAAAGGCGGCATGGGATACTCTCTCAAAAATGTATAGCATAAATACGCAAGCTAGGAAAATGCAACTCAAGCAAGAGTTGCACAATGTGCAAAGAGAAAATATGAGCATCAATGACTACCACATGAAGGTGAAGAAGATTGCAGATGCACTTGCTTCCATTGGGTCGCCAGTGGAAGATGATGATTTAGTTTCTATGACCTTGAATGGTCTAGGAAAGGATTATGCACAGTTCCAAACTGTCAAGATTGTGGGAGAGAAGGAAGGAGTCTCACTTGTAGCTTTCTTGCTTGCACACTGGGGGAATACACACAAGGGTGGAGGCTGAAAACAGTTTTCCTCTTCTTAGTTGTGTAAGCCAAAAAGGAAGTCTCATACAAAGAAATAGAAGAACCCTATATATGGGTCTCAAACCAAACTTAACTAACTAAGGTTGCATACTAACTGAGCCACGAACTAGAGTAGATAAGGATAGCTATCATCTAGCTATTATTCATGGGCGGTGTACCAACTACATCTACAACTGACAAGTCGGTGACATAAATGCACAACAGTCACCCTGGCATATCACGAGTGGAGCTCGATATCTCAACACGAACATCCATTTCTGTCCGTGAAAGATTTCCTGATTTTGAGGAGTTGATTGCTCTTCTAATTTTTGAGGAGCAGAGAAATGGTGGTGAATCTTCTTCAGGAGGAACTTCAAAAGAAGCTGTCTTCTACTCAAATGGTGGAACAGGTAGAGGCAGAGGTAGAGGAGGCCGATCTGGAGGCCGTGGTAGAAATCAAAATATGCAGCAAACTCAAGAAAACCAGTCCTATGGAGGAGGACGTGGTAACTCTAGAGGCAGGGGGAGCCAAAGAGGTCGTGGTGGATGGCAAAGAGGCCAAAATGCAAACAGCAATGTTGAATGCTACTACTGTGGTAAAAAGGGTCATATGGCTAAAGACTGCTATAAAAGCAGAATTACATCATGAATGGAAAACTGCAACAAGGAAATTATGCATCTTCTAGTAGATAGGGTGATGACAAAAATAAGCATTTGTTTATGGTGCAGCACATGAACAATTCTTTGACAAGTGCAGAAGAAAGCAATGATGTATGGTATGTTGACTCAAGTGCATCAAACCACATGACAGGTCATGCAAAATGGATGGAGGATGCAAGGAAAATGGAAAAACCAGGATTTGTGGAGATTGGTGATGATACTGCACATCCTATTCTATAGATTGGAAAATTTCATTTGTCTATGCAGGATGGGAAAAAGAAATACCTGTCCGATGTATTTCATGTCCCGAATATCACCAAGAATCTGGTTTCTGTTGGTCAAATGGTTGAGCAGGGCTTGCAGGTCAGATTTAATCCTCATGGATGCTTTGTTGAGGATATGAAAAATAAAGGTCGCTTGATAGCAAAAGGAAAGAAGGACAGAATGTTTACATTGGATGCAGACACGCCTGAATTGAGTGTAGCAATGTTTGCACAATGACCGGTGTAGTTGCAGATATTGATATCTGGCATAAACGCATTGGTCATGTTAATGTACAGTGACTTAAATCAATGCAAGACCAAAATATTGTTAGAGGATTGTCTAAATTCAAGGTTGCAGAAATGCATAAGGTATGTGAAGGCTGTCAGTTTGGAAAACAGGCAAGGAAACCATTTCCTAGACATGTTCAAGAGAGTAAGAAGCCATTGGAATTAATCCACTCTGATGTGTGAACTACTAAAGCTGCATCTCTTGGAGGCTGTCATTATTTTGTCACTTTTATTGATGACTATAGCAGAAAAGTTTGGGTGTATTTTATGAAAAATAAAACTGAAGTTTTTGGGCATTTCAAAACTCTTAAAGCTATGGTTGAAAAAAAAAGAGGCCTACAAATAAAATGCCTAAGGTCAGATGGAGGGGGAGAGTACCTCTCAAATGAGTTTGCAAGGTTCCTACAGGAGCATGGCAGAAAGCAACAATATTCATGCAGTCATACCCCACAACAAAATGGAATTGCAGAAAGAAAAAACAGGGATATTGGAGAGATATCTCATGCCATGCTCAATGAAAAAGACCTACCAGATTTTTATTGGGCTGAGGCAGTTGCTACAGCAGTCTACATAATGAACATGACTCCCACTACAGCAATACATGGGATGACTCCAGAGGAGAGGTATACTGGTAGGAAACCATATATTTCTCATTTGAAGATATTTGGTTGCATTGCCTATGTTCATGTGCCAGATGAGTTGAGATCCAAGTTGGATCCAAAAGATGAGAAGTGAATCTTTATTGGTTACTCTCTACAGCAAAAAGGGTATAGATGCTATAACCCTTCTACTCGTAAGTTTACAGTGAGCAGAGATGTTGTTTTTTATGAGATGAGTAGCTGGTATAAACCAGTAAATGTGATTGATGATATAGATGCACAAAATGGTAATGCTGCACAGAATTCACAGCAGCAGTCACAAAATATTAGTTGACCTGGAGCGTCCTCTAGCAGTGATTCACATTCTTCGCCATGGAGAGACAGATTGAGATCAGGAGAATCTTCTCAAAGCAATGCAGATAATGGTATGCAGGTATCACGAAAAGAAAAAGAGAAGGTAGATCAGCCCATGTTTGATATGAATGCAGGTCACTCTTATGTGGATGGTGAATCTAGTGGCTCAGAAGAGAGCATTGATGATGAGTTGGGTATTCCTTCTATTGTTACACCTGGAGTAAGGAAGACCAGGGATGTTTTGAGAGCACCTCGAAGTGAGCCTACTTTGCGTAGGTCTACCAGAGCTAGGTATCGTGTGGATAGGCTGAAATATGATGGATTTACAGCCATTCACTATGCCTATATGGTCAAAGTGATATAAGAACCAAAACCCACTTCTTTTGAGCAAGCCATGGGAAAAGAAAAATGGGGAAAAGCCATGGATGAAGAAATGCATGCCTTGGAAGCAAATGCTACATGGGAATTGGTACCTTTGCCTAAAGGTAAGAATGCAATTGGCTGTAAGTGGGTTTATAAGGTGAAACACAATGCAGATGGTTCTATGAATAGATACAAGGCAAGATTAGTAGTCAAGGGGTATGCACAAAAATATGGCATTGATTATGAAGAAACATTCAATCCGGTTGCAAGGATGGCAACCTTAAGAGCAGTCATTGCTATGGTTGCATCAAAGGGATGGTCTTTACCTCAGATGGATGTAAAGAATGCCTTCTTGCATGGTGATTTGCAAGAAGAGGTCTATATGGAGCAGCCACCAGGTTATGTGCATGTTGTTCATCCTGAGTTTGTTTGCAGGTTGAAGAAAGCCTTGTATGGCTTGAAGCAAGCACCTAGAGCATGGTCTAACAAGATAGGACAGTATCTTGTCACTATTGGCTTTCAAATTTCCAAGGAAGATTTCTCATTTTATGTGAGAAAAACAGAGAAAGGTATTATGCTACTTGTCATTTATGTTGATGATTTGATTATGACAGGTGATAGTGATGAAGATATCCTTCATGTGAAAACGCTATTGAAGCAAAAATTTGAGATGAAGGATTTGGGAGAGCTGTGTTATTTCTTGCGCATTGAGGTGATTAGATCACCAAGTGGGATATGGCTCTTGCAGAGGTAGTATGGATTGGACATGCTGTCCAAATATGGGATGACAGGCTGTAAGCCTATTTCAATTCCTTTGGAGCAGAATGTGAAGCTGAGCACAGATGCAGGTGAGCTTCTGGAAGATCCTACTATGTACACATGCATAGTAGGAAGCTTGATTTATAGGACTATTACCAGGCCAGATTTGAGCTATGTTGTTGGACTCGTAAGCCAGTTTATCCAGGCTCCAAGGAAACTGCATTTGGATGCGGCTAGACGCATACTCAGGTATGTGAAGTCCACATTGCAGTATGGACTATTTTATGTGACTGGGGTTCAGACACAGTTGCATGGATACACTGATGCTGATTGGGCTGGTAGTATTTCTGATAGACGATCTACCAGTGGATATGTGTTCTCTTTTGGGAGTGCTGCAGTCACTTGGAGCAGCAAGAAACAACGTACAGTTGCCTTGTCGAGTACAGAGGCTGAGTACAGGGGCGCAGCAATGGCTACATGTGAGGTAGCTTGGTTGCATAAGGTACTTTATGATATGCATCAATTTACAGATGGACGAGTTGTCATTTATTGTGACAACATGAGTAGTATACACTTGGCAAATAACCCAGACTATCATGCTAGAACAAAGCACATTGAGGTGCATTATCACTATGTGTGGGAGAGGGTTTTACCAGGTCTTATTGATCTAGTTTATGTCAGCACAGAGGATCAGGTAGCTAACATATTCACGAAGGCATTGGGCGTAGAGAAGCTGCACAAGTTCAGAGACCTGCTTGGTGTGCAGGAATTGGGATTGAGCTCGAGGGGGAGTGTTGAGATATCGAGCTCCACTCGTGATATGCCAGGGTGACCGTTGTGTATTTATGTCACCGACTTGTCAGTTTTACAGATGCGGTTGGTACATCGCCCATGAATAATAGCTAGATGACAGCTATCCTTATCTACTCTAGTTCGTGGCTCAGTTAGTATGCCACCTTAGTTAGTTGAGTTTGGTTTGAGACCCATATATAGGGTTCTTCTATTTCTATGTATGAGAGTTCTTTTTGGCTTACACAACTAAGAAGAGGAAAACTGTTTTCAGCCTCCACCCTTGTGTGTATTCCCCCATTGTGCAAGCAAGAAAGCTACAAGTGAGACTCCTTCCTTCTCTCCCACAATCTTGACATACACATGCTATTCCCCTCTTCCTCCAGCTCGACGGTCGGCTGGAGGAGAGGGGAAATAATTAAAAAAATTGCCTTTATCTAATTAAAAAAATTATCCCTATGACTTATCCTACCCTAAGAGGGGTTTCATATGCAAATTGCATATTATCATTTCGGAGTTGTTACATTCTCTCCCCCTTGGAGGAATCGAGATGTCCTTATCTCGAGATAAGCTGGGGATATTGATGGTTGAGAGTGCCTTTATCTATCCAAGTGGCATCCTCTTTGGGATAATCTTTCGACTAGACAAGGCATTCTCTCAAGGTTTTGGATCTCAGTTGTCTCTCCCTAACATCTAAGATCCTGTTAGGCCTTAGTTCAAGGACTCATTGACTAGGCATTATAACTTATTGATCATCAAGTACATGGTTAGGATTAGGTACATACTTCTTCAATAGGATAATATGGAATACATTATGAACCTTTAGGTTCTCAGGGAGTTGCAGTTTATAAGCATTAGGTCCTAGGCATTTGCGAATCTTGTATGGTCCACAATACCTTGGACTTAGCTTCTTGCAATCTCCTAAGGATAGGGAACTCTTCTTAGGGCATACGCAAATGAAGACCATGTCTCCTTCTTTGAAGACTCTATCTTGACGCTTCAAATCCGCATAGGCCTTCTGTCTATCCTTGGAAGCTTGGATGTCCTGTCTTATTGACTTTATTTGGTCATCCATCTCTTCCAACATCTGCCTTGAAGCTTCAACCCTCAAGGTTGGATCTGAGAAGTTTAGGGGACTAAGACAGTCATGACCATACAATGCTTGGAAAGGAGTCATCTGAATGCTTTGTTGGTAAGAAGCATTGTAGGCAAATTCACCCAAAGGCAAGTATTGAATCCAGCTTTTCGGCTCATGACAACAGTATTCCCTAAGTATATCCTTGATGATTTGATTGACTCGCTCTGTTTGGCCATCCGTTTGGGGATGGTGATCTGTGCTAAAGTAGAGTTGAGTCCCAATGGCTTCAAAGATAGCTCTCTAAAAGTGTGATGTGAAGAGAGAATCATGATCACTAATGATTTTTCTAGGTAACCCATGTAGCTTGAATATCTCCTTGATAAACAATCTTGAAATGTTCGAGGCTTTATAGTTTTTCTTAACTGGAATAAGGTGTGCAACCTTAGTAAGCATGTCAACCACAACCATGATGGAGTTGTATCCTCCTTGAACTTGGGGTAGGCCAACAACAAAATCCATACTGATGAATTCTCATTTCATTTGGGGAATATCAAGCGGTTGTACATTGACAAGACAAACACTCGGTGACATATTTGAGAACGTCACCTTTAAGCCTCTCCCAATGATAGCTCTTCCTAAATGTATTGAGAGTCTTAGCATAGCCAGGATGTCCTGAAAAAGGAAAATCATGAGCTTTCCACAATATCTTCTGCCTAAGTGATTGGCTTGCCGGTATACACAGCCTCGTTCTATAGTAGACAAGTCCACTATGGACAGAGAATTCATGATACTTAGCTTGCAGCTTTTGATCCTGATCCTTGATAGAGATTTCCCTTAGCATCATTTGGTAGGCTGGATCATGTCATGCATCCTCTCTAGCTAACTCAAGTATTGGATTGTTTGGCATAGATAATTTTATAGCTAGAGATCTAGCTGTTGATGGATTTTGCAATATTAGAGAGTTAAGGAATGCCTTGCGACTGAGTGCATCGGCAACAACATTCTCTTTCCCAGGTCGGTACTTGATTTCAAAGTCGTACTCTTCCAGCACTTCAATCCACTGACGTTGCCTCATGTTGAGCTCATTCTGGGTAAAGATCCACTTGAGACTCTTATGATCAGTCACTAGGGTAAACTTGTTACCCAACACGTAATGTCTCCAAAGCTTTAGAGCATTGATGATAGCTAACAATTCCAGATCATGGGTAGCATAATTCTTCTCATGACTCTTTAGTTTTCTTGAAGAGTAAGCTACCAGGTGGCCTTCCTGCATGAGCACACATCCCAAGGCAAGTGTGCTAGCATCAGTTACTACCTCAAACTCCTTATTGAGGTCTGGAAGTTTTAGGATAGGTGCTGATACCAAACTTTGCTCCAATCTGTCGAAGCTAGTTTGTTTGGGAGCTGAGTATGCAATGGATGTTTGCTTCTTTAGTAAGTCCGTCAGAGGTGCTACAATCAAAGCATAGTTTTTGATGAAGACCCTATACCATCCTGTCAATCCAAGAAAGCTACGTATTTCTTTGACAGATGTTGGTATTGGCCATTCTAGCACATCTCTGACCTTGGTTGGATCTACTGAGATTCCTTCCACTGATACGATGAATCCCAGATACTCAATTTGACATTTGAAGAATGCAAACTTCTTAATCTTAGTATACAGCTTTGAAGAATGCACACTTCTTCATCTTAGCATAAAGCTCATGTGACCTCATTGTTTCAAGGACAACCCTAAGTTGGGGTTCATGATCTTCTTCCTCTTTAGAATAGACTAAAGTGTCATCGAAGAAGACGAGCATGAAGTTATCAAGATATGGCCTAAAGGTATCCTGCATTAACCTATTGAAGGTGGCAGGTGCATTCGTAAGCCCGAAGGACATAACTAAGAACTCAAAGTGTCCATATCTTTTATTGAAAGCCGTCTTTGGGATATTTTCTTCCTTGATCCTTATCTGATAGTAACCAGACCTGAGATCAATCTTGGAGAAGATCTTCGCCCCTTGAAGACGATCAAGAAGCTCATCTATTCTAGGAATAGGGTACTTGTTCTTGACAGTTGATTGATTCAACCCTCTATAATCAATACATAATTGAAGTGTTCCAACTTTCTTTTTTTGGAACAGTACTGGAGCTCCCCATGGTGAACTGCTAGGACAGATGTAGCTCTATTCTAGCAGTTGCTTGAGTTGTTCCTTCAGCTCAATTGCTTCCAGTATAGACATTCTATAAGGTCTTTTTGCAATTGGCGCAGCTCCTGGTGCTAGCTTAATCTCATGATCCACTTCTCTTTGAGACTGGAGTTCTGTCAACTCTTCAGGGAATACGTGTTGAGATATCGAGCTCCACTCATTATATGCCAGGGTGATCGTTGTGCATTTATGTCACCGGCTTGTTAGCTCTAGATGCGGTTGGTACACCACCCATGAATAATAGCTAGATGACAGCTATCCTTATCTACTCTAGTTCGTGGCTCAGTTATTATGCCATCTTAGCTAGTTGAGTTTGGTTTGAGACCCATATATAGGGTTCTTCTATTTCTATGTACTTGAGTTTTTTTGGCTTACACAACTAAGAAGAGGAAAACTGTTTTTCAGCCTCCACCTGTGTGTATTCCCCCATTGTGCAAGCAAGAAAGCTACAAGTGAGACTCCTTCCTTCTCTCCCACAATCTTGACATGGTATCAGAGCCTGGTTCGTGGTAAGGAGCTCAAGAAAGCAAACCAAGTCCGCGGTGTTCTGGTAAGAGGACCAGTGTTGCTTTCATTTTTTGAATTTGGGAGCAAGTCTCTGCAGGTAGCACAGTCGGAAAGTGCAAGAGTGCATTGTCTCAGATTGAGACGCCCTTCACGGTGTAGCAAGAGGGCAGTATATGGTGCGGGAAAGGGTAGCCCTTAGTTGCCCTGTTTTTTGATTTGAGGCCATTTTGGGGCCTGTTTTGGAGGCGGAAGTTTTCTGCACGCACTCAAGAAAAGGCCCTGTTTTATGCTGTGTGACCACTGTTCTACAGATCGGTGAAAAGTTACTGTAGAAATTGCATCATATGTCTATGCACAGAGACATTGGGAGTTACAGAATCATCCTTGTTACCTATTGATGCAAAATCGTCACTAGGAAGTGACTGTGTGGTCAAATACCACTTTCGCCAGTTTTGCAGATTTGCCCTTGTGAGGCTGAAGCTGTGTTTTTTGCAGTGAGAGAATTTTTTGCAATGTTTTGTAATGGCGTCTGATTCTCTTTCACAGATTGCCATTGAAAATCTTGAACAACTTCCAAGCATGGAAGTTTAGAATGACGAATTTTCTTATAGGAAAAGGATATTGGGAATTCGTTTGTAGGAAATGAAGAAGAGCCAGTTCTTCCTGATGTTTCCAATCAGCAGCAAATGCAGGCATTTAAAGGATGGCATGAGAGAGCCAAAAAAGTTATGTACTGGCTATCTATCAGTATTTCAGACTCTATGATTGTGCATATTCAGGATGCAAGTACGCCAAAGGAGGCATGGGATACTTTGTCAAAAATGTATAGCACAAATACGCAAGCCAGTAAAATGCAGCTCAAGCAAGAGTTGCACAATGTGAAAAGAGAAAGTATGAGCATCAATGACTACCACATGAAGGTGAAAAAGATTGCAGATGCACTTGCTTCCATTGGGTCACCAGTGGAAGATGATGATTTAGTTTTTGTGACCTTGAATGGTCTAGGAAAGGATTATGCACAGTTCGGAACATCCATTTCCGTCCGTGAAAGATTTCCTGATTTTGAGGAGTTGATTGCTCTTCTAATTTCTGAGGAGCAGAGAAATGGTGGTGCATCTTCTTCACGAGGAACTTCAAAAGAAACTGTCTTCTACTCAAATGCTGGAAGAGGTAGAGGCAGAGGTAGAGGAGGCTGATCTGGATGCCGTGATAGAAATCATAATATGCAGAAAACTCAAGAAAACCAATCCTATGGAGGAGGACGTGGTAACTCTAGAGGCAGGGGGAGCCAAAGAGGTTGTGGTGGATGGCAAAGAGGCCAAAATGCAGACAGCAATGTTGAATGCTACTACTATGGTAAAATGGGTCATATGGCCAAAGACTGCTATAAAAAGTAGAATGACATCATGAATGGAAAATTGTAACAAGGGAATTATGCATCTTCTAGTAGACAGGGTGATGACAGAAATGAGTATTTGTTTATGGTGCAGCACATGACCAATTCTGTGACAAGTGCATAAGAAAGCAACGATGTGTGGTATGTTGACTCAAGTGCATCAAACTACATGACAGGTCATGCAGAATGGATGTAGGATGCAAGGAAAATGGAAAAACCAAGATTTTTGGAGACTAGTGATGATACTGCACATCCTATTCTGTAGATTGGAAAATTTCCTTTGTCTATGCAAGATGGGAGAAAGAAATATCTGTCAGATGTATTTCATGTCCCGAATATCACCAAGAACCTGGTTTTTGTTAATCAAATGGTTGAGCAGGGCTTGCAGGTCAGATTTAATTCTCATGGATGCTTTGTTGAGTGAGAGCGGAATTTAGGTGACGGGAAGTGCTTAAAAATAGCTAAAAATTATGAAGATCAAGGGAAAAATATTCACTGTCAAAGGCGGCGGCTCGATCTAGGACGATTTTAAGCGCCAAAGTGCCTTAAAGGCGCCTGAGCGACACTTGTTGATTTTTCATAATTTTTCAGACAGTCGTGCGGGTTGACACAAGCTACTGGCCAATGCGGGATGCTAAGCCGGACGCCCAGGATTTTTCAGAGCTCGATTCCGAGTCCGGACGGGGAAATGGCCAAGAAACCGGTCAAGATACGAAGAGGTGGACCAAAGTTTGGCCAAATGGGCAAGTGACCTTTGGGAGCCCAAGAAATTTTATGCAACATAAAAGATAGCATGAAAACGTGGAGAGAGAGAGGATGAAGGAATCGTGATCAACATGGCGCCGAAAAATGCGCCCCATTGTTGATCAATGGAGCATGGCTGCTGCAAACAACCCCTGCAAGTGATGATTGCCCCTCATTCCCTCCTGTATGCAGACTCTATCGCCGCCCTTCGCTCGCGCAATGGTGGCCTGGTTTGAAATCTCTGATTCTATTCTTTCTCTCTCCTCCCTCTCTCTCTTCTAAAGGCAAGATCATGTGGGAAGAAGAAGGAAGAAGAAAGAATGATGGAGGCTTGTCCGGCATGGACCGGATTGCTACACGGGCTGAGAATGGTGATTTGTGATGTTGCTGGACATGAAGTGTTGCTGTTTTCCTGATCTACAGCCATGGAAAAAAACCCGAAACACGCGTTTAAGCGGTAAATTAAAAAATTACAAAGAAAATTTAGTGTTTTATGCTTTTGATTGATGGAATGCCGTTCATATGGACTAAGATTTGATTATGCTGCTGATTCTTCTGAGTTCTTACTGTTTATAACCAGAAATTATGAAAAACATGCATTTCATGGCTCGAAATAATGTCAAGAAACCCGAAAACGCATGAAAAATGGGGAAAAACAAGGGTTTTGGGCATATAAATGGGGAAAACCGTCGATACACATCAACTAATCTTTCAATTTTGTTGCAAATGAACTAAGGGCCACAGCCCACAAACTGGTTTTCATTTTCAGCAATTTAAAAAATACAAGAAAATGAAGAAAATGGCGGGAAAATGATAAAAAAACCATGAAAAATAGGGGAAAAATACATTTGGGGCTACGAAAAATATAGAAAAATAGGATTTATGTTTGTTGATGTATAGCAAGGCTGGGGCATGAAGTTATGCTTCAGTTCAGCCTTGTTTATATGTTTTAGTGCGTGTTTCCTTCCTTTCTCCACATAAAATGACAAGGAAACCCTAAAAGAAATGAATGCAATGGTGCACTATCACCGGGGAAGGGTAGAGTTGTGGAAAAAATGGTTAAATGCCGCTGAGCATGAGGAATAATTTGCCGATTTTATATGCATTGCATCTAGGACGGAATAATAATGATAAAAATTAAAACCTAGTAGCACGAAGATCACTTCGGTGCTAGGTGTTGCAGCGAAGCACAAAGCGGTTAGAAAGAAAAGCATGAAGGAGATGTTTTGCATTTGCACGCTGCTGGTTTTTAAAATGTTTGAGCACTAGGCATCCACCTCTTCGCATGATCATTTAGAGGAAATTAAAAGTATCTGAGTCAGCTCCTGGACATGCATAGCAATTGTCTTCAGTAGGCCCTTGACCCACCGTTGAGAGCGTGAGGTTCCTATGCTGTAGGCTAGTCGTGGGATCATAAAGGGGAAGTCAAGTAAGGACAATGGTACATTCCTGGATACATTTATTTGGTACCTTGAGCGACGTTTGTGCGAAATGTCTAAATGTTGAGCGGCGCATCGAGGGGCCAATCCCCAAGGTGTAGGAGAGTCGCAGAGGGTTGACGGCATTCAGCCGTAGGAGGAACCCCATGTGTGTGTGATTCAAGCCTTTTGGCTATGTGAAAGGGACTCCCTCTGAGGAGCAATATTGGGTTAGGATCAGTTGGACTGCAACGTATTACAAACGCAATGTTTAGGAAGGCAGAGATTTTGATAGACGCTCCTGGCCGCGAGGCCGAGGGGTTGTCTTGCGCATAGTGACGAGGTCCGGCTAGTGCATGAGCCAGTGCCGGCCCGTTTTTAGGTCCATCAGTGGTGCGTCTGCCGGGAGCCGCTTAAAAGTGGCGGTTCTCGAATCCTGGTTGTTTAAGGACCAACTAGTAGTGTATGCCAAAGGATACTGAGATTGATCCGTTATTTATTGATAAGCATCGTCTAGCAGAAATCCAAAAGCAAGAAAGAGACGAAAGAGCTAGGCGACGTGCTGAAATTTTTAGGAGATATTCCCCTAAGCGTAGCGGTGCTGAACCCTTACGAGGGAGTGGATCTAGTGGTCTTAGTACCACGAGCAATAAGTTAGGAGAAGGTGGAAGCTCTAGTGCTCCCCTTCCTTCTATAAGCCAGTCCACGTCAAGTACGGGAGGTGTAACCCCACCGGTCCCTATTCCTAGTGCAAATCCAATCCTCGTCATGGCGCAGCCTATTGCAATTCCAGCAGGAACGACGGATTTGCCGGCTCTAGGTTACCCGCTACCCATTTTTAATGGGCTAGTTGAGGAAGATGCGGAACTTCACATTAGGGAGTTTCAAAAGCTGATGTTTAACTGTCGCATTCAAGAGGAAGGACATTTAATGATGTTCTTCAACATGACTCTCAAAGGAAGAGCCGCTATATGGTATCATGGTTTAGAAGCCGGAACCATATTGAACATTGATGCATTTTATGGAGCTTTTCGAAGGGAGTTTGCCCCTGAAAGGGGTGGGCAATATTGGTTGCGTGTACTCAACGTGACCCGCCAAGATCCACACGAGGATATTCGTGCTTATGCGAAGAAGATAAAAGAGGTCTTCCGTAAGTTGGACACCTCTATTCCTATCCCCGCAGCTGCCCAATTGCAATATTTCCTACATGGGTTGGACTTCAATATCCAATTGCAGTTGAGTAGTGTCCCCTTGGGGGATATAGATACTGCCATCACACGAGCACAAGAGGTGGAATCCCGACTACAAGTAGCCTATGCTTCTCGAGGCAATTCGAACATGGGTTTAGTATTGGGGAACAATATGGCAATAGCCAATGGCAGTAGTGGCCAAGGGATAGCGATGGCTAACCCTAATGGGAGAGGGAACATGATACAGAATGTCCCTTTATTACCAGCTCCCCCTAGCATGTTGATGCCGACGGGCAGTCAAATGGCTCCAAATGGTGGAGGCCAGGCGGTCAATTCTAACACCATGCCTGCAGCTCAACAACCAGTGCCTAATCGAATTGTTAGGCCGATGGAACGACATGGAAATGCCCAAGGCTATGAGTCGAGTTCTTCCAATGTTCTTGGCGAGGTTAAGGACATGATGAAGCATTATACCGACATGATTACGGAGCAGTATCGGCAAATAGCCGTTGATGTCAACTTCCTTAAAAAACAACAAAATTTGATAGGAAGTAGATACCCAGAGGAGGGTGCACCGTCGAGGTTTAGTTGTAAATGGTGTGGCGGGCAGCACTATCCAAGAAATTGCCCAAATGTTAAGTGCGACATTTGTGAAAATCCGGCCATTTAGCAGCTACTTGCTGGAGTAAGATCAGTTCCCTCCAGCGAGGAAGTCAGCAACCAGGGCCTGTCAATCATCGTGCCCAAGGAAATGACCCCCAGCCAGAAAATGGGCCTAAACAAATACTTCAACGACCAAAGACTACAGTGGAGGAGCTACCAAGTGGTAGTGGGGTTAGTTTGATTGAGGCTGTACGCGTTAATGATGCTGAAACCTCTAATCTACGAGCTGTCCTTACAAGAGGTCAAAAGGGTAGAGAAGCCGACAAGGATAAGCCTGTCGACAGAAACCCTAAACAAGGCGACAAAGGAACGCAAGTTTTGGATCCTGCCCTAGAAGGGGGACCTTTGAAGCCCGTAGAGAGTAAAGCCGATAAGGAACCACCAAAGAAGAAGGTGAAAGTTAAGAAAGAGGCAATAAAGCCAGTTCAGCGACCTAAAGAGCGGATGGTTTGGCGTGAAAAGCGAGCTCTATCGAACTATCATGAATTCGATTTGGCGAGCTCTCTTTGCGAAGTCAAGCCGGATGTGAACCTCTTACAGCTTATTAAGCTTTCCCCAGGAGTACGCAAGGAATTTAGAAAGATCCTACGTACCGGGTATATCGTAGAACCTTTGGGTATTGCGCGAGTTGGTGATGACTGGTTCGAGCATGCTGAGAAGCATTGCCCAAGGGTTGCAGCCTATGTTGATGGGATATTAGTAGATTATGCTATTGTCGACACGGGATCATCTGTTAACATTATGAGTTCTGAACTGATGGAAAGGTTGGGTCTTGCGATTCAGAAAGATACTTCCACAATTCTCAGAATGGCAGATGACAGTTTGAGACAGCCGGAAGGCTGCATTACTAAGGTCCATGTCACTGTTGCAAATGTAGAATGCTTGTTGGACTTTAGGGTGATTCGTTTTGCAGGGCGGCCAAGTTATCAAGTATTACTTGGACGACCTTGGATCTTGCAAGCGGACTGCCAAGTTGATATACCTGCCGGTCAATTAATATTTGGCAGAGGTGCCCAGCGTGTGGTGGTTGATGCTTATCCTGAGTCCCCGCAGAGTGAGAGAGCTCCTCTATCTTCTACAGAATTGGAGACATTAGAAGATTTATCTGCTAGTGAGACATCATCGAGTGATGAGTCCAAAGAGGGATCCACCACGGAGGACATCTATCAGATCACTTTGAACGAGCCAATAGAGGCCCAAGATCATATAAGAGATGCAGATGTTATCGAGCTAGACCTTGGTACGCTTGATGATTCGCGGCCAATCAAATTAGGCTCTATGCTCAGCACAGCAGAAAGGGAGGACTATGTGGCCTTGATCCAGGAATTCCGTGATATTTTTGCCTGGAGTTATGATGAGTTGAGAGGCATTCCTCCTAGTCTTGCTGTTCATACAATTCCGTTGAAAGAGGGCAGTCGTCCTGTACGGCAGAAAGTAAGGCGTATGCCTTTCGAATTGAGGGACGGGCTGTTTGAGGAGTTACAGAAGCTTCGAAAAGCGGGTTTGATTTTTCCTGTGCAACACACGGAATGGTGTTCGCCAGTTGTGATTAGAAAGAAGAAGAATAATCAGATCCGTTTATGTGTAGACTTTAGGGAGCTGAATAAGCAGACAGTTAAGGACTACTACCCATTACCATTTATTGACCAGATTTTGGATCAATTAGCGGGTAGGGAGATATATTCGTTTATGGATTGCTTTGCAGGATACAACCAAATGGCAATTGCAGAAGAGGACAAGTTGAAAACAACTTTTATCACTGTATTTGGCACTTTTGCTTACCACGTGATGGCCTTTGGTTTATGCAATGCGCCTGGTTCGTGGCAACGAACAGCCGATAAGACATTCGGTGACATATCCCCTGACGAGTTGAGGGTGTTTATTGATGACTTAGGGGCCGCCACCGTGAGAGAAAGGCAGTTGATCATTCTGAGAAAATGCTTTGAGCGCTGTAGACAATTTTGCATCGCCCTAAACCCACGGAAGTGTGCTTTTGGAGTACCTTATGGGCTGTTGCTGGGTCATGTGGTTAGTTCGGTAGGAATTGCGACAGACCCCGAAAAGGTCAAAGTTATAATTGCCATGGGTCCACCACGCACTCCAAAAGAAGTTCATAGCTTTCTGTCTTCGGTTGGTTACTACCGTAGATTCATTAACGCCTTAGCAGAAAGAACGTTGCCACTTACAAATTTATTGTCCTTTAGCTGTTCGTTTGTATGGGGTGACCCTTGTAAGGTAGCATTCGAGGATGTGAAACAAGAGCTAGCAAGAGCGCCCGTTTTAAAAGCACCTAAAAGAGGTGAGGTGTTCTATATATTTTCGGCCGCCACTATGTATAGTATCAGCTGCTGTTTAGCCCAATTTTGGGAAGAGAAGTGATACCACCCGATTGCTTTTGCTAGTCGGAAGCTAGGGGTATCCGAAATCAATTACACCTACATGGAGAAGCTGTGTCTAGCGATGGTCTTTGGGACCAAGAAGTTCAGGCATTACATTCTCTATGAGAAAGTCATGCTTTATACGAAGGCGGAGGGACTTCGACTATTGATGAACAAGTTACAGCCGCCTGATCGTTTAGCGAAGTGGTTGATCACTTTGTAGGAATTTGATTATGAAATCAAGAGTAAGCCACCAAGGTTGCAAGGCATCGTGGAATGTCTAGTGGACTTTGGGGAGCCGAAAGAATCTGTGGCTGAAGGTAGTGACATGGAGATGATATTTAAAATAGATACGGCATCTATTCCCTCCTGGTATGCTGCAATAACGCATTATTTATCAACGGGAGAGGCGGGATCCGAATTATCTAAGGCTGAGAAAAGGAAAATTAAGCAGCAAGCGTTAAAGTTTGCCTTGATCGCAGGTACATTATATCGGCAAGGGGTTGATGATATCTATCGCCGATGTGTGACGCCTGACGAGGTGCCATTCATTTTGGAAGAGTGCCATGATTCTGCTTGCGGTGGCCATTTTGCTGGACGACTCACAGCACAAAAGGCTTTAAGAGCAGGTTATTGGTGGCCTGCCATCTTCCAGGATGCGTTTGCGTATGTTAAGAGATGCGATATTTGCCAACGACATGATAGTCGAGAGAATAGGAAACGACCACTCACCCCTATTATGGCGATACTTCCATTTGAGAAGTGGGGAATCGACTTTGTGGGTCCTATTACTCCGTCATCGACTACGCAAAAGCGGTACATCATTGTAGCAACTGACTACTTCACAAAATGGTCAGAAGCACGAGCAACAAGGAAAGATGATGCTAAAGAAACTGCTAGTTTCCTTTTAGAGCAGATAATATGCCGGTTTGGTCCACCGAAAGAATTAGTGTCGGACCGCGGAACTCATTTCCTGAATAAGGTGATCAAAGGTTTGACAGAGTTGTGGAACATCAAGCATAACAAGACAACCCCATATAATCCGCAAGCCAATGGTCAGGTTGAAAGCACCAACAAGCAGCTTGTGGGCATCCTGTCCAAAACTGTGTCGGAAAAGAAACGCGATTGGGATAAAAAGTTATACGTAGCAGTGTGGGCCTATAATACGACTTTCAAACGAGCCACTGGCCATACCCCGTTTAAGTTAGTATATGGGGAGGAGTGTGTCTTGCCTTTAGAAATTGAGCTGCCGACCATTCGGTTTGCCATCAATCATTCTTTGAGCGATGAAGACGCTCTTTTTGAGCGCTTGACGACACTGGCCCATTTAGACGAGCTTAATTGCAGAGCTTATTGCACCAAGAAGTGGCGAAGCGCCGAATGAAGAAGCTACACGACCTCAAAGCCAAGAAATACACCTTCAAGAAAGGACAGCTTGTTCTGTATTATGACGCACGACGTGAATTATTCCCAGGCAAGCTAGAACCCAAATGGGATGGGCCTTATAGGATCGTTAGGATAGGAAAGAATAAATCTACAGTGTTGTTAGCTGACCTTGAGGGGATAGAATTTAAAAATAAGGTTAATCTTAATAAGATTAAACCTTATTACTTCTGATTGTACTAATGCTATGACTGCCTTGCAGGTCTAGGCAAGATTGATCAAACATCTGCAAGGAAATCGTGATAGAGGTTGATGGGTCGTCTGATTCCTTATTTAGAACACCCATATTTGGAACAGAGGTATCATCAGGGAAAGCTCATTTGGTGGAGCAAAGGATACAAGGTGATTGAGCAAGAAGGCGGGACATTTATTTGGGAAATCAAGGTCTTTTGCCATCACTGCCTACAAATTTTGACAAATATCCCTGTTGAATTCAATGATGATGGAGGGATGGAGCCTACAGTCCACCCATTGAATATGCTGAATTTCGATTACCATAATTACGAGTAGAGTTCAGGATGGCAGAATATGTAAACCCTTTATGGACGTACACCTTGTACTTTGATGGGGCGTCCAGGGGTCCATGCAAAAAAGGAAGTGTAGGAGTTGTCATCCGAGACCCCCGACGACGCATTGTCATGAAGTTAGCTGCTTATCTCGGGGCGAATTTTACCAATAATATGGCAGAATACAAAGCCCTGATTATGGGTTTGAATATTGCAAAAAAGGGTGGTATCCGCCAGTTGTTGGTGAAAGGGGACTCTCAGTTGGTTTTAAATCAACTCAATGGGACGTACATGGTACGGAACCCGATCCTTTGTATGTACCATCATACTGCCATAGCCCTGCTAGACGAATTCGATAGAGTGTCTTTTCAGCTGATTCCACGGAATTGGAATCAGTTTGCCGATTCATTGGCTAATCTTGCGTATGAAGAGGACCTCTTCTTTAATTGTGGCCCTTGTCCCGATATATCTATTGATGGTGAGACAGGACCTGGTCGTTTGTGGGGTATGCTTTCTGAACATGCCCTCTTTGGCAGACGTTGGTTGATTTGGGTGATGCAGAGGGTAAGCGAGACTCATCTGCCTTTATTATCGGGGACCCATAGACTGATTCGACGACATGTGATGCGAACACCTCTTGCGATATACGCAGGAGGGATAGGTCATAATTTAATGCACCTAGTTTAGGGCTATGCGCCTTTGTTCCCCTGGGAATAGTATGCTTTGATGTCTATCATGGTTGTTTCCAGGAGGATGTTATGCATAGTATTGTTTTATTTCATTAGGCCAAGAGGGCCGATACAGTTTAGTAGCAAAGTCATGTCTGATTTCATTAGGCCAAGAGGGCCATTTCCCTGTCTAGTGCGGGTGCGTTTAATTGGGTTTTTGTTTAGTGTTGTGCTGGACAGGTTTCGCGGGTTGTGGAATTTTGTGGAGCCTGGAGGAGCCTTTGCTGCGATGGAAGCTTCTTGTGGCCACTCCAGGTGATATTTCTCCTTTACGAGTACCTTTCTTTCCTGTTATATGTGTATTTGTACTTGTCGAGGGGATCTTTTTTTTTTTTGGGGACCGGCAACCAAGGCATGAAGTCCCAGGTTTAGGCTAAGTATGTTTGAGCGAGGTCGGAGTAGTCATTGCCTCCTGTAAAGACATTGTTAGACATTGAAAGACCTGTTTTAGAAGGAAGCCCTAGTGGCTCTGTTCTGCTAGCCTGCTAGGCAGCCGTTCTAGGAGTTCTTGTTAGTAGTGAGGCAGTTAGAGAAGCCTGCCAGCAGATAATAATGATGATGCCCAGAAACTTTGTACATCCTAAAAGATGAATATAAATACGAAGGTGTGTAAAAAGGGGTTCTAACCCTTATCAAAGAAACGAAAAGAAATGAAACTATATAAGCAGTTGCTCATTGCCTTGCGAAGGCCTGGTAGGTTCCTGGGGACGAATCAGACCCGGGGCCGATACCTTGTCTTCCTAGGGGTGGCTTCTTGCTGGAACAAAAAAATGACGACAAAACAAGGAAGGTTGGAGCGAAAATAAAAGTGAGCGTTAAAAAAGGATTAAGTGTCGCCTTGCGAGGGCTTGGTAGGTTCTTGGGTGCCAAGACAGGTCCTGAGGCCAATGCCCTGTTCTCCTTGGGTCACTACGCTCAGCTCCCTCCTTTTTACATGCCCAAGTATGTTCATCCAATACAAACCCTAAAAGAAGAAATGTACTGAAAGAAAATACTCTTTGATCAGGCTATAGGAGTCCTCGCCTTGTAGGAGCTCCTAGTTGTGTTGTCTTTAGTTGGTAAGTAGTGCAGACTACCACTTAGGGCAACCTCTTTGATAGGTTTTTTTAGTTTGGCTGTGTTGGAGCAGCTGGTTCGTGACTCACTTCAGATCTTCTATTAGATGATGCCAGGCCTACTCCTTGTGGATGTCATGCCTTGGTTCTGTCTAGGGGTAGGGGAAGCATTGTGCTGAGTTTTATGATGATAATTGTTTTGTATCAGTTTGATGCTTCTTTGGTTGTTTATGTGCAGATATGTTCGTGGATTCGACGGGCTGAGTCGCCCTATCCCGTGGTCGCCAATGAGAGCGGAATTTAGGTGACGGGAAGTGCTTAAAAATAGCTAAAATTTATGAAGATCAAGGGAAAAATATTCACTGTCAAAGGCAGCGGCTCGATCTAGGACGATTTTAAGCGCCAAAGTGCCTTAAAGGCGCCTGAGCGACACTTGTTGATTTTTCATAATTTTTCAGACAGTCGTGCGGGTTGACACAAGCTACTGGCCAATGCGGGATGCTAAGCCGGACGCCCAGGATTTTTCAGAGCTCGATTCCGAGTCCGGACGGGGAAATGGCCAAGAAACCGGTCAAGATACGAAGAGGTGGACCAAAGTTTGGCCAAATGGGCAAGTGACCTTTGGGAGCCCAAGAAATTTTATGCAACATAAAAGATAGCATGAAAACGTGGAGAGAGAGAGGATGAAGGAATCGTGATCAACATGGCGCCGAAAAATGCGCCCCATTGTTGATCAATGGAGCATGGCTGCTGCAAACAACCCCTGCAAGTGATGATTGCCCCTCATTCCCTCCTGTATGCAGACTCTATCGCCGCCCTTCGCTCGCGCAATGGTGGCCTGGTTTGAAATCTCTGATTCTAGTCTTTCTCTCTCCTCCCTCTCTCTCTTCTAAAGGCAAGATCATGTGGGAAGAAGAAGGAAGAAGAAAGAATGATGGAGGCTTGTCCGGCATGGACCGGATTGCTACACGGGCTGAGAATGGTGATTTGTGATGTTGCTGGACATGAAGTGTTGCTGTTTTCCTGATCTACAGCCATGGAAAAAAACCCGAAACACGCGTTTAAGCGGTAAATTAAAAAATTACAAAGAAAATTTAGTGTTTTATGCTTTTGATTGATGGAATGCCGTTCATATGGACTAAGATTTGATTATGCTGCTGATTCTTCTGAGTTCTTACTGTTTATAACCAGAAATTATGAAAAACATGCATTTCATGGCTCGAAATAATGTCAAGAAACCCGAAAACGCATGAAAAATGGGGAAAAACAAGAGTTTTGGGCATATAAATGGGGAAAACCGTCGATACACATCAACTAATCTTTCAATTTTGTTGCAAATGAACTAAGGGCCACAGCCCACAAACTGGTTTTCATTTTCAGCAATTTAAAAAATACAAGAAAATGAAGAAAATGGCGGGAAAATGATAAAAAAACCATGAAAAATAGGGGAAAAATACATTTGGGGCTACGAAAAATATAGAAAAATAGGATTTATGTTTGTTGATGTATAGCAAGGCTGGGGCATGAAGTTATGCTTCAGTTCAGCCTTGTTTATATGTTTTAGTGCGTGTTTCCTTCCTTTCTCCACATAAAATGACAAGGAAACCCTAAAAGAAATGAATGCAATGATGCACTATCACCGGGGAAGGGTAGAGTTGTGGAAAAAATGGTTAAATGCCGCTGAGCATGAGGAATAATTTGCCGATTTTATATGCATTGCATCTAGGACGGAATAATAATGATAAAAATTAAAACCTAGTAGCACGAAGATCACTTCGGTGCTAGGTGTTGCAGCGAAGCACAAAGCGGTTAGAAAGAAAAGCATGAAGGAGATGTTTTGCATTTGCACGCTGCTGGTTTTTAAAATGTTTGAGCACTAGGCATCCACCTCTTCGCATGATCATTTAGAGGAAATTAAAAGTATCTGAGTCAGCTCCTGGACATGCATAGCAATTGTCTTCAGTAGGCCCTTGACCCACCGTTGAGAGCGTGAGGTTCCTATGCTGTAGGCTAGTCGTGGGATCATAAAGGGGAAGTCAAGTAAGGACAATGGTACATTCCTGGATACGTTTATTTGGTACCTTGAGCGACGTTTGTGCGAAATGTCTAAATGTTGAGCGGCGCATCGAGGGGCCAATCCCCAAGGTGTAGGAGAGTCGCAGAGGGTTGACGGCATTCAGCCGTAGGAGGAACCCCATGTGTGTGTGATTCAAGCCTTTTGGCTATGTGAAAGGGACTCCCTCTGAGGAGAAATATTGGGTTAGGATCAGTTGGACTGCAACGTATTACAAACGCAATGTTTAGGAAGGCAGAGATTTTGATAGACGCTCCTGGCCGTGAGACCGAGGGGTTGTCTTGCGCATAGTGACGAGGTCCGGCTAGTGCATGAGCCAGTGCCGGCCCGTTTTTAGGTCCATCATTGAGGATATGAAAAATAAAGGTCGCTTGATAGCAAAAGGAAAGAAGAAGGGCAGAATGTTTACGTTGGATGTAGACATGCCTGAATTGAGTGCAACAATGTTTGCACATGGGACCAGTGTAGTTGCAGATATTGATATGTGGCATAAACTCATTGGTTATGTTAATGTACAACGACTTAAATCAATGCAGGCCCAAAATATTGTTGCAGGATTGCCTAGATTCAAGGTTGCGGAAATGCATAAGTTATGTGAAGCCTATCAATTTGGAAAATAGACAAGGAAACCCTTTCCTAGACATGTTCAAGAGAGTAAGAAGCCATTGGAATTAATCCACTCTGATGTGTGGACTACTAAAGCTGCATCTATTGGAGGCTGTCATTATTTTGTCAATTTTATTGATGACTATAGCAGAAAAGCTTGAGTGTATTTTATGAAAAAGAAAAGTGAAGTGTTTGGGCATTTCAAAACTCTTAAAGCTATGGTTGAAAAAGAAACAGGCCTATAAATAAAATGCCTAAGGTCAGATGGAGGGGGAGAGTACCTCTCAAATGAGTTTGCAAGGTTCTTGTAGGAGCATGGCATAAAGCAGCAATATTCATGCAGTCATACCCCACAACAAAATGGAATTGCAGAAAGGATAAACATGCATATTGGAGAGGTATCTCGTGCCATGCTCAACGAAAAAGACTTGCCAGATTTTTACTAGGATGAAGTAGTTGCTATAGCACTCTACATAATGAGCAGGACTCCCACTGCAGCAATACATGGGATGACTCTAGAGGAGAGGTATACTGGTAGGAAACCAGATATTTCTCATTTGAAGATTTTTGGTTGGATTGCCTATGTTCATGTGCCAGATGAGTTGAGATCCAAGTTGGATCCAAAAGATGAGAAGTGCATCTTTATTGGTTACTGTCTGCAGTAGAAATGGTATAGATGCTATAACCCTTCTACTCATAATTTTATAGTGAGCAGAGATGTTGTTTTTGATGAGATGAGTAGCTGGTATAAGCCAGTAAATGTGATTGATGATGTAGATGCACAAAATGGTAATGCTGCACAGAATTAACAGCAGTAATCACAAAATATTAGTGGATTGGAGTGTCCTCTAGTAGTGGTTTACATTCTTCACCATGGACAGACAGATTGAGATCAGGAGAATCTCCTCAAAACAATGTAGATAGTGGTATGCAGGTTTCACGAAAAGGAAAAAAGAAGGTAGATCAGCCCATGTTTGATGTGAATGCATGTCACTCTTATGTGGATAGTGAATCTAGTGGCTCAAAACAGAGCATTGATGATGAGTTGGGTATTTTCCTTCTATTGTTACACCTGGAGTAAGGAAGACCATGGATGTTTTGAGAGCACCTAGGAGTGAACCTACTTTGCGCAGATCTATCAGAGCTAGGTATATTGTGGATAGGTTGAAATATGATGGATTTACAACCATTCACTATGCATATATGGTCAAAGTGATACATGAACCAGAACCCACTTCTTTTGAGCAAGCCATGGGAAAAGAAAAATGGGAGAAAGCCATGGATGAAGAAATGGATGCCTTGGAAGAAAATGCTACATGGGAATTGGTAACTTTGCCTAAAGATAAGAATGCAATTGGTTGTAAGTGGGTTTATAAGATGAAGCACAATGCAGATAGTTCTATGAACAAATACAAGGCAAGATTAGTAGTCAAGGGGTATGCATAAATATATGTCATTGATTATGAAGAAACATTCAGTCCGGTTGCAAGGATGGCAACTATAAGAGCAGTCATTGCTATGGCTGCATCAAAGGAATGGTCTTTACATTAGATGGATGTAAAGAATGCATTCTTGCATGGTGATTTGCAAGAAGAGGTATATATGGAGCAGCCACATGGTTATGTGCATGTTGTTCATCCTGAGTTTGTTTGTAGGTTGAAGAAAGCTTTGTATGGCTTTAAACAAGCACCTAGAGCATGGTCTGACAAGATAGGACAGTATCTTGTCACTATTGGCTTTCAGATTTCCAAGGCATATTTCTCACTTTATGTGAGAAAAACAGAGAAAGGTATTATGCTGCTTGTCATTTATGTTGATGATTTGATTATCATAGGTGATAATGATGAAAATATCCTTCATGTGAAAATGCTATTGAAGCAAAGTTTGAGATGAAGGATTTGGGATAGCTGCGTTATTTCTTGTGCATTGAGGTGATTAGATCACCAAGTGGGATACGGCTCTTGCAGAGGCAGTATGGATTGGACATGCTGTCCAAATATGGGATGATAGGCTGTAAGCCTATTTCAGTTCCTTTGGAGCAGAATGTAAAGTTGAGTGCAGATGCGGGTGAGCTTCTCGAAGACCCTACTATTTACATACGCATAGTAGGAAGTTTGATTTATATGACTATTACCAGGCTAGATTTGAGCTATGTTGTTGGATTGGTAAGTTAGTTTATGCAGGCTTCAAGTAAACCGCATTTGGATGCGGCTAGACGCATACTCAGGTATGTGAAGTCCACATTGCAGTATGGACTATTTTATGTGAGTGGGGTTCAGATACAGTTGCATGGATACACTGATGCTGATTGGGCTGGTAGTATTTCTGATAGACGATCTACCAGTGGATATGTGTTCTCTTTTGGGAGTGCTGCAGTCACTTGGAGCAGCAAGAAACAACGTACAGTTGCCTTGTCGAGTACAGAGGCTGAGTACAGGGGCACAGCAATGGCTGCATGTGAGGTAGCTTGGTTGCATAAGCTACTTTATGATATGTATCAATTTACAGATGGACCAGTTGTCATTTATTGTGACAACATGAGTAGTATACACTTGGCAAATAACCCAGTCTATCATGCTAGAACAAAGCACATTGAGGTGCATTATCACTATGTGCAAGTTCAAAGACCTACTTGGTGTGCAAGAATTGGGATTGAGCTCGAGGGGGAGTGTTGAGATATCGAGCTCCACTCGTGATATGCCAAGGTGACCGTTGTGCATTTATGTCATCGGCTTGTTAGCTCTAGATGCGGTTGGTACACCGCCCATGAATAATAGCTAGATGATAGCTATCCTTATCTACTCTAGTTCGTGGCTCAGTTAGTATGCCACCTTAGTTAGTTGAGTTTGGTTTGAGACCCATATATAGGGTTCTTCTATTTCTATGTACTTAAGTTTTTTTTGGCTTACACAACTAAGAAGAGGAAAACTGTTTTTCAGCCTCCACATGTGTGTGTATTCCCCCATCGTGCAAGCAAGAAAGCTACAAGTGAGACTCCATCCTTCTCTCCCACAATCTTGACAATACGTCTGCGTATTCCTTTAGCCAAGAAGGTCCTTCACTAGACTGTTTCTTCTGATCTAACTTGTTGAGCTTAATCAAGTATACATGCAATTCTTTCTTGACTCCTTTTATGATCCGATATGCTTTGGCCAATTGGATTTTTGGCACTCGAGCCTCACCTCGAGTTGTGACCAAATCCCCTTCAGAGTTTTGAAAGGAAATTTGGCCCTTTCCACAATGAATGTGGGCGTCATTAGGCTTAAGCCAATCCATTCTAAGTAGACACTCATGGATACCTAAATTCATGACTCTAAATTTAACCAAAGTCGTTTTTCCTCCCATAAAGAATTCCACCTTAGCAGTTTGCCTGGTATAAATAACCTCACGACCATTTGCCAATTCCACAAGCAAGGTAGGTGCTTCTACTGTGGCTATTCCTAGTCTTTTTGCACAAGCCGGTGAGATAAAGGAATGTGTACTGCCACAATCAATCAAGGTCTTGAAACTTTTACCTTGATAGTTGAATCACCAAGAACTGGCGATTTGGGCCTTTCTTGTGTAGAGCGGTATGTACTGTCGCCCTTTCAAATTCTGCTTCCATGGTCGGATCTTCTTCTTCTTCTTCTTCTTCGTCGCACATTTGCCTATTGGCAACGCAGGCGGTTCTTCCTTTGCCTCGGGTAGTGGCTCCTTGAGCACGGCCCATTCCTTGGAAAGGTGCTTGGCAATGTCATCCTCCAAGCTTGGGACATTGCCTCTTGAAATGACCGGACTCGTTGCAATGGAAACAATGGAGGTTTCGGCCATTGCTTTGAGTAGGAACAAAGTTATTGACGTTATTAGTTCTTGCTTTCTTTCTTTGTCCATGATTCTGACCTTGAACTCTCTTCATCTGAGGCTTGAATGCTCCTCTGTTTGGGTCATTATAAGACCAAGATTTGTTGCCCCTTGGTCTAGCCTGCACCTCCTGAATTATAGGGGTAGCTCGAATGAGTGCGTCTTGAAGATTTGATGGACGCATAGATTCGAGACGCATATTTAGTGGTGGATTTAAACTAGCACAAAATTTGGACACCTGCTATGTCATGTCCATCTGTGGCGCATACTTAAGAAGTGAGACAAATTTAGAATAGTATGCATCAAGGGTGAGTCCCAGCTGTTTTAGCTCGTAGAACTCATTCATTTTCTGCGTGCGATATGCAGGTGGTAAATATCTTCCCTGCACGGCTTTCTTCAGCTTCTCCTAGGTAACATATCCTTCTGCGATCCCTTGATCCCTGCACCATTTCTTCCACCAAAGCCTGGCTTCGCCAATGAGCTTTAGCTTGGTGAGCATAGCCTGATTGGTGGGTGCAGTATTGACTGTTCGAAGTAATCCTCCATGGATTCAATCCAAATTTCAGCATCTGCTTGGACAGACCTACCTCTCCTGTCAAATTCGGGCGGCTTAATCTGCTCGAGAATAAAATTCTTATCTTGGATTACAACAATACTTGATGTAGGAGGTGAACTAGGAACCTGTACCTGGGGTTGTGCCTGGATAAAGGTTTCTTAACGTTATTACATGATAATCGTTATTGATTTATATTACATCTTCAATTCCGCTATCACCCAAGCAATCTAACCACTTAACTTTTTATCAATTCTCATGCACAATCAGACATTGATAAAAAGAAATCTTATTTGTATTTATATGGGCATAGCCTTTTCAAAATACAATATTTCTTGCGATGATAAGCCAATTGTTACATTTATTTTGGGGAGAATAATGTTGTATTACATTTATCTACAGGAATTGTATAATAGTATGGTTTCGGGTCATGGATCTTCAAGAATCGGTAAGTCATTGGAAGTTCAGGGTATCCTTTCCTTTGGAACCCATTCTTCTCATGGCACCCCAACACTTTAATCCTGTCGGGGGGATTATACACGTTCCTTCCTCATATACATATGAGTTCAGTTCAACCCTCCGACCTCGAATATGTAAAGTTGAATTTACGTGAGCTTCCACAAAAATGAACAGTTTCATGACTTTTAGGTCTTCCAACCACTTGATCCTCTTTAGGTTGGTCTAGAGGTATGCAAACTGGTGGGAAGCTATATAGTAAATTCCTGAGGCACCCGTCCATCTTCGTTCCATGTACAAAGGCGACGGATTATAGATTTTCTCTAAAATGTTCATCATCTAAACCCTTTGTCGATAATGCTGAGAATGCATTGCAGTCGTAAACATGACACGAAACACCAAGAACCTGTTCCATGCTTCATAGTTCTACAAGACAACATTGGAAGTAAGGAAATATTTGGATAGCAACATTTGCTTTACTTTATCTTATTACGATTTCATAAAAACAAATCCTTCATTGGTTGGCTCTAATACGAACTGTAACGTGTCCACTTGTTATCTTCAGGACATATCTTAGCAGTCCATCGGAAAGGATGTCTAGAAAGCTCAGCCCAGCACTCCCATGGAATGTACGGGGTTTGCGATCTAGGACTTTCTGCGTCTGCCTTGTAGCAGAAGTATTCTGGCCGTTCCCACTTAGGACCAACCTGAATTAGGGCTTTCCCTATTGCTCATTTCCTATTGGCAACTAGGACCAACCTCAATTAGGGCTTTCCCTATTGGTCATTTTCTAATGGCAACTAGCATCGAACCCAAGTGAACTACTTTACACAGAAACGCCAAGTTTGAAGTGGATTCACACTGCACTTGGTTCAAGGAGAATGGCAAACGAGACGGATGCGAACTCAACCTCTCTGCCATAAGGCATAGTCCCATTCCGTTCCCCTAAAACAGCATAAATCGGGATCAATTATAACTCTAGGTCAACGCTTTTGTTGTTCGTGTTCTTTGACAATCTTCTGGCTGTCCATCATGATTTGAGAAAAGATCCCGACCAACCGGGACCACCCATCCGCAGGATGGACCTATGGCCCATCCACCGCACTTTCCTCCAGTTGTTTTAGTTATATAATTACCTAACACATTTACTTGGACATGTATTAATCAGCTTCCTTAATTAGCCCGTTAGGCACTAGTACTTTCACATAACCATAGCACTTGACATAGAAAAGCAACATCAAATAAGTTCCTTTTTAACAGGTTATCATATTTATCTTTGAAATATATAAAGTCCAGCCCGTAGGCTTATTCACAATCTGCCCGAAGGCTATCTAGCAATCCACAGGGATCATTAATCCAAGATTCCATCCTAAACTAGTATGTGGGCCTCGAGATCTAATCCCGAGTCACGTTAGCCTCTTGTGTAGGGCCCGGAAGGCGAGGGATTTACGGCCAAAGCCCCCCTAGCACCCAATGTCCTCCTGCTCCAAGTAGCACTCAATGGAGAGACCTCTCGCGGCGGGTTCGGTCCACCTTCTCGGCGTGGTTAACAACCCCCTTGGTTAGGTTCAGGCAGGCAGTCGGGGGTAACTGAAGCTGCCTCTCCCTTCAAGACTTCAACCTGAAGCATTAGATATCCATTTATCCTTTAATTCATTGGTCAAACAAAGAAAATTAGTGCTCTTAAACCTGTAACAAGCACAAACCTTTCCATTGGTCATTTATTGTTGGCCAACTGCTAAGGAATGAATCCTTCCTTTCGAATGCATCCAGCACTTGATCCAGGATGACTTGCAACTTGGCAAGATTACCTATATCCTGGGTTAGGGAATACCCTATTAACCCGACTTGGGTTCATAGATTATTCCAATTTATCGATTGGTCTTTTGCTTCCAAGCAATTATCTTTACTCAAGAAAGATACTATATTAGGATGATTATTCATCCTCTTGCAAGATAACTTGCGTAAGGACCTGCCAACCTCATTGCGAGAATTGGTCATTCCCTTGTGATCCAATCACAAGATCATACGACTCCGCACTTGTTGCACAAGTGTCGCATCAAACTATGAGACTATTCTACTTATCAAATGGAGTCACGAAACAATCTGTTCCTGATTACATTAGGCTAACGTTGTCAGTCCTAGGGTTCCAAGTTCCATATTTTTAGCATAAGATTCTTAGGAACAACCCTAGATCACTTCTCAAGTATGTTCCATTGTCCCTACATTCGGTGAATGTGGGCAAGTATTTAGGGTATAGGAGTTTTGGTTTTAGTAATATGTGTGACGTGGTCACGTATGAAATCCTAGTGAGTTCTTTGGAATTAAATTAACTCTTTCTAAAACGAGTACTCCGCAGGTTTTGGTGTTTAGGTTTATGCCAATTTGTTTAATTCTTGAAGATAATTATATTATCACTTCCATAAACACATGACTCGTTGTCTACGCGTAAATTGATTTTCAATCCTAACTTATCGATTTAAAATCAAGCATAGGTTAGGTTATAACCTAATTCCAACTAATCATCCTATAACTTGCGAAAAAGATTCCCGCTAAACAAGCAACCTTTTACTGTTAATTATGCAGTTGAAAAACGATAATTGACTAGAGTTATGCAACGTAAGAAACATTTCATGCCTTGCAATTCCCTATGGGTTATTAGCACTTCCCATGATGACTTATTGCGAAGAAGATATGGCCTAATAATGTGACACGTAATTTTATACTTCCATGCCTAAATGGAGTGCACTATCTTAATTCTGTTTTTGTAAATATGGACTAAATGCATATCAATTTTCTAAAGCATTTAAGACGAAAAATGCATCCTATTTCCAACAATTATCCTCGCACAATTATATGAATACCAAATAAAAATTAGGAAGGAAAAGTTGGACTTGGGGTGAGATGTCCACACGAATGCTAGGAGACGATCCTCCTGCGGTTGCGCCTTGTGCTTTCTTAGGAGGCATCACGAATGCAGCCTTTCCCTCGTGGATGCAGCTTTGCTAATTCCCTTTTTGAACTACCACCATCCTTTATGAGTCTTCTATTCTTTCCTTTCGTAGCAGCTCTTTGAAGGGATACTTGTGGAGGAGGGGAGAAACCACTGAAAGGGTTCAAAATCGGGAAGGGGTGTTTCAAAATCCTTCGCAAATGAGGCCCATTTAAGCCATGGAAAAGGCTTAATGGCCTTTATAAAGGGTGTAGAAACCCTTATGAGGGCTTTGTATGGGGAAAGAAGGTGTCAAAAGACCCTTAACACTCTCTTTTCTTTTACGTGTGGGGGAAAAAAAACAAGGTATGAGAGAGCTAAAAGGGGTATTTTTGCATGGGAAAAAAAAAGGGTCTAAGGGGGCCCTTAGGGGGATTTAAGATTCGGGAAGAAAAAGGGCTTTAAGGTAAAATCTTTTGGGGGAAAAAGGGACTTATAGAGCTTCAAGGGGGAAAATTGAGGGGGGGGAAAAGGGCCTAAGGGAGCCCTTAGCGGAAATTTTCAGAGGGGGGGTAGTCTTAAGGCCATAGGGGGGGGGCTTAGGAAGCCACCCTTGGAAGCTTCCAAGGGCTTCCAGAAGCCTCACAAGTCCACGTGGGGGGAGGATAACTCCCCAGCTGTCCAGGAGGTGGCCACAGCGGACTAGTGTGATAGTTCTGAGTGGCCCCTTCTCTCCTAGCCTAGCTCCACGGCGCAGAGTGGCGGAGATCAAACTCCTCCTTCACGACGACGTACGGCTTCAGGCGGTGCTACAATCTGACGGCCTTCGAACTCTCTCTTCCTCACGATGCACACATAGAGCCTCACTCTCTCCCTCCTGAAAGTCGATGGTGTCCCCCCCTTTAGGCATTCATGGTAGCACTCCGTCCCTCCTTCCGCTTGCACCCTATTGGTTTAAATAGGAGAGGGGATAAGAT
Source organism: Lygodium microphyllum (assembly GCF_053477565.2). Classification (NCBI taxonomy): domain Eukaryota; kingdom Viridiplantae; phylum Streptophyta; class Polypodiopsida; order Schizaeales; family Lygodiaceae; genus Lygodium; species Lygodium microphyllum. The sequence goes on from NC_141141.1 coordinate 72,914,617, forward strand.
CCTCCCTCCCCCACGTGTTGAGATGCATGATCCAAGGAGCTTGCCTACACATGTTATTCCCCTCTTCCTTCAGCTTGACGGATGGCTGGAGGAGAGGGGGGAAATTTTTTTTGCCTTTATCTAATTAAAAAAATCATCCCTATGACTTATCCTACCCTGAGAGGGGTTTCATATGCGAATTGCATATTATCATTTCAGAGTTGTTACAGTGGATAAAAACTTTGAATAAAAGCAGCCCATTTAATGTGTCGGTCAGAGATTTGTGGCTGACTAAAGAGATGTTTGATACTTTTTTGGTCAATTTTAATCATGAATTTAGATCCCATTAAATATGTTTCCATTGATGTAAAGCTTGTACTATAGCTAGCAATTCCTTATCATAGGTAGAATACTTAATTTTAGAGGGTTTAAGCTTGCAGCTAGAGTAGGCTACGGGATAGGAATCTTGCATAAGGATAGCTCCTATTCCAAATCCACTAGCGTCAGTGACTACTAGGAAAAATGGTCTATTAAAGTGAGGGAGTTGCAATACAATAGCATGGGTTAAAGCATGTTTTAATAAATCAAAAGACTTTTGCCAATTTTTAGACCAATGATATACAATACCTTTCTTTAATAGATTTATCAAAGGTAATGCAAGCAATGAAAAATTTCTCACAATTTTTTTGTAAAAGCTAGCAAGACCTAAGAAAGAACGTAATTGATGCACATTTTTAGGTATTGGCCAATCAAAATTGCTTCTATCTTTTTAGGGTCAACTTTAATACCTTCAGATGAAACAATATGTCCTAAGTATTCAATTTGGGTTTGGAAAAATTCATTGTTTTCAAGGTTTGCATATAATTAATTCTCTTTCAATAATTTGAAAACCAAAGATAAATATTCATAATGGTCATTCTCATTCTTACTAAAAACCAATATATCATCAAAGAAAACAATGACACAATGCTGATGCTTCAAAAATATGCGATTCATCATACAATTGAATGTGGCTGGTGCATTAGTTAAACCAAAAGGTATAACAAGAAATTCATAATGTCCAAATTGAGTTCTAAATGGAGTTTTGAAAATATAAGATGTGTTGAGTCGTACTTGATGGTATTCAGATTTAAGATCTATTTTGCTAAATATTGCAACCCCTTGTAGTTTATCCATGAGGTCGTCTACCCTAGGGATCAGATATCCATTCTTGACAGTGATCTCATTTAGGGCACAATAATCGATGCACATCCTATAGGTTTTTTTTTTCTTTTTAACTAATAGGATAGGTGCACCAAATGGAGAACTACTGGGCCTAATGAGTCCTTGGGTTAGCAATTCTTCAACTTGAGTTTGAATTTCTTTTTGTTCAATTTGATTATGTCGATAAGGTGCTTTACATGCTGGTTGACAACCTGGAATTAAGTCTATTTTATGATCTTCAGGACGTGTGGGTGGTAAACCAAGTGGTAAGTCAGTAGCAAAACAACCTTTAAATTGTGAAATAAATTGTATGTACCTAGGATGCATCTTATTTTCCTTAACTTCAATTTCATTCACCCAGATTAAGTAGGGTTTGCTACATTTTCTTAACGCACGTTTAGTCTCTGTATGACTAAGCAATGGAAAATTACCAGAAGTGTGCATACCATGCAATGTAATTTGTTTTCCATTAGAATGAATTTCCATTGAATGCACGGAATAATCTATATTGGGATTATACTGATGACGCCAAGGCATTCCTAAGATAATGTCACTAGATTGCAAAGGCACAACTAAGAAATTTCTATGTTTAGCATAATCAACAATTTTAATTTCTAAGTCATGCACTTCTTGTGTTCTATTGTATCTAGTGCCTAAGAATGCATCCTTGATGTGGTAATGAGTGGAAACAGTATGTAAATTCCATTCTTTGACAAATTTTATAGAAATAAAATCATATATACTCCCATCATCATGTAAAACAGTCTTTTCTTTACCGTGTACAAGACATTTCATCGTTAATAAAGAATGGAGATTTTGTATACATGGTAAAGTATCTGAAGTAGTATCGTTATCATTATCGTCTTCCATGAAATCTGGCATTTCTTCATGGTTTTCATCTTCAATTGCTACCATGTAGTTGATATGAACAATTGGCTTTTTGGATTGATAGTTCACTCATGTCCAGGTTGATGACATTTATAACATACTATGGATTTGGCTTTAGAAACATTATTGATAATAGCAGGAAGTTTAGGAATGTTGGGATTTGGTTGAAGAGATTGTAGAACACAATATTAGTGAGTTTGGGAATCTCCCAATTCCCATTTTTTGAATACTAAAAAGGTGGCACTCGGATAACATGCCCATAAGTTTCTCAAAACCATATGATGTGACCTATCATTGGAAAATGCTTGAAAAATGGGATCTATTGAGGTATAGAGCACTCGATTTTGGAGTTATAGTGTTCAAGTTATGACAAATGCAAAGATTTGACCATGTGTCCTAAACTTATGGAAAATTCCCATATTCCCCAATATGGTGTTTTAGGATTTGGATTTGTGTTTGATGGTAAAGCAGGGGGTCGTGTCCAAGATTTACAGAATGAAGATGGAACAAAGCGGTTTTGATTGAATCTTCGAAAGTTAGAATTGAATTTCTTTGTACCAAAGTTACCATTATTTGAGAATGGTTGTGGTTGCTTCTCTCATCCTCGAATTTCGTCTTCAACATCATGGACCAAGGAAATTGCATCCTGAAGAGTCATTGGCTTGAACATGTTCACTTTTGCATAGAAGTGACCAAGAAAACTAGACATAAACTAGAGCTTATGGGTCGCCTCAGGTACATCTTCGAGCATTCGAAGTTGCAATAAAGTATTCCAAAAACGCTTGGTATATTGTGAAATAGACTCACGATCTCTTTGTTGCAGAAGATCCCACTGTTTGATTGATTTTTTGTGGAATTGGGGTGGAGGAAAATTCTGCAAAATTTTCTTTTGGAAAGTCTCCCAAGTAGTAAAGTAGTAGGACAATCAATGTCAGTCCACCATAGTGATGCTTTATCCACTAAGTGATTAGTGACACACTTAATTTTGTCTTTTTCGGCATACTGTTCTTCATGGAAATAATCATCAAACTGACTAATAAAAACAAGTACAATCTTTCCATCACGTAACCCATTGAAAGTAAGAAATTTGAAATTTCTTTTACTTGCTTCTTTCCGAATAGATTGTGCTTCAAGTGTTGCATCAATCGTATGTCATATTACATCTTCAGATTCCAGTCCATCTTGATTGGCAATAGATAATTGAAGACTGGCCAATTGAGCTTGCAAAGTTTGATATGCTCTTCGTTCTCTTGAAGCTGCATCATAATTAGGTCCAGTTTTTGTTCAATTGTTAGTTCTGACAAATCACCTTTAGCCATAAATCTTCCATATTTTGATCGGTGATCCTGTAAAATTTCAAACAACCTCACACACTTGAAATCTTGTTAGCGGGATGAGTGTAGCTCAAGGTTAGGTTTACAAGGCTTGTTTTTTTTTAAAGTTTCTTTTTAGCAATCTTTCTTCTTTACGGTTACGGAAATTAATGTCACCATTCTTCCAAGCGGATACGTCTTTCGTATAGTCTGTGTGTGATTCACTAATTGATTGAATTCGTCTCTGTCACAACGCAGGTGTGAAAAAGGGCTTGCAAAGAGGTTAAAAATTGGTTCGAGATCAACCAATGTCAACTACTACTATGGAAGAGATTGAAGAGTGGTAGCTTTAGGCTTTAGAAAAGTTTAAAAAATTTAAGATTTAAAAAAACTTAATGATTTTAAGCAATTGTTTTGAGGACAAGGGCATGTTCTAGCTGACGTCGATAGTCGTGAGTGCATGCTGCCACCGCAGTTGGTTGAATTTTGCTTAATAAGGTTTTTGTTTAAAGATTATTAAGATTTATACTCTATTATCTCTTCTCTCTGCTAACTATCTGAGAAAAAAAATGTGTTGATAAGGGAGCTTCCTAGGTGGTCCTCTGGTAGAGGCTTTTCCTTCCTGATCTGATTGTGTAGCGATGCAGGGGGTTCTTCACCTCCAGGAACGTGCTGGTATTGACAGATTGTGGTGAGACTAACTGTAGAGCCTATTCATTCCAGTAGCTTTGCCTTCACGTGACATGATAAGCGATTAGAAGCCCTCAATCTCGGCTTTCCTCTGATACCACTGGTGCGCAAATCAAATGTTGTATACATACATAGCGAGCGCTGGAAGGTCCCCAAGAACAAAGAAATCTACTTTTTGCTTAAAATCCAAGAGAATAGACTTGCACAACATGAAGCAAAAAGACCAATTGGGTACACTCTCCCCCCATGCCTTTTGTGAATGCTCCACAAAGCATGTATTTAATATTTTATTCATCTTTAAGCTCAAAAATAGCCCAAATTTACAATTAGTATGCTTTAGCTTTTATGTTTGCTTTTGTCCAAATAAAGAATAACGTTGTTGGGTGTCCTAAGAGTCAGGTTGTGCCCAAATACAATGACCAATAATGAACATTTAAATTGTGCACCCGTGCACATATAAAATAATAAATATATATCAAGCACTTCAATAAATAAGCACGTCAAAATAAATATTGGTGCCACACCTAAGACACACGCCCATCAAAAATGATAATTTCTTTTAAATAACTTGAATACACGCTATTGCCCAGTGCTTCCCAGTGTTGTCGGAGGGGGGGTTTTGTCAAAAGGTCGAATTCACTGGGGATCAGAAGGAGAAGGAAGTAGAGATAGGAGATGGAAGAGAAGATAGAGAATACCCAAGTGGTAAATACTACAAAGACAAATCACAATGAATTGAATCAATATGTATTGAAAGAACCTGGAATCTTCGTACTTGTAAAAGTCCGCGTGGGAAATAATAGATCGGGCTTTTGAAAAAAAAATATATTTATTTTCCCCCTTATCCCTCCATCCGACTTACGAGCTGGAGGGGGAGGGGAATAGAAGGAGTTATGAAGCTCCTTGGTGGAGCTTGTGGAGGGAGAGAGGGCATGCGTGTCAACACGCAGGAGGAGAAGATCCCCCTTCCTCCACTATTTAAATGAGGGGAGGGGAGGGGCTGCAGGACAGAGAAGGCTGGGGGGGCCGTGAGAAGAACCGAACGCCGCTGCCGGAGATCATGACGCTGTGAGAGAGAGGGGAAGGAGGTACGTGAGTGGCCGCTTGAAGACTGGGAAGGGACACTGTTGCTGGCCGCCAGGGCAGTAGATAGGAGTCACCGTCGAGGGAGGGAGGAGCTGCCTCCAATTTGCCGTCAGGACGGACGGCCATAACCACCCCCCCCCCCCCCCCCCCCCAAGCTTCTGGAAGCTTGGAAGCTTCCAAAGGGGGGGGGCTTTTTAAACCCCCTTCCTATACCCTACTACCCCCTTTGTTTTTTTTCCCGGGGTTTAAAATCCCTTAAGCCCCCTTTCATTCCCCCCTCCCCGTGCTAAAACCCTTTTCCCTGGATTTCAAAAACTTTCACCCCCCCCTTGTGCTGTATGAAGCCCTTTTAAACCCCATATCTAAAACCCCTTTCCATGGGTATTAGAATCCCCTCTGTCGGGTTTTAAAAATCCCTTAAGTCCCCTTTCACCCTCGTACTAAAACCCCTTTCCTTTCACTTGGAGTCACTCCCCCCCCATGAGCACAAAGTCCTTAAGGGTCTTATTACTTCTTTACCTGTGTATAATCCCTAAAAGACCTATTCCCTTGGCTTTGGAATCACCCCCTTCCTGTGGCCTCTTAAAACCACTTCTCCCGTGATTACCCCTTAAGCCTTTACCTTGGCATCAAAACCTTTCACCCTACCCCATATGTAAGCCCCCATAAGCCCTTTTTTCTCCAAGTTTGACCTAAGGGTCCTTAGACCCTTACTTATAACCTTTACGGCTATTATTTTCCCTTAAAGGTCTCCTACACCTTGTGTCTTCTCCACACCTTGTTATTTCCGTTCGTGCGAGCTTACAAAGGCCATTAAGCCTTCCCCATGGCTTCAATGGGTCTTAGTTGTAAAATTTTCTAAAATACCGTTTTCAATTCCCGAATTCAAGGAGGAAGCCTTCCAAGAACTACTTTTGATGAACGGTGCAAGGAGCGACGGTGGAGTTCTAAGGAGAAGTTGTAAAGCTGCTTCCACGTTCGACGGACCACACTTGTGATGCCTCCTAAGAAAGTCCAAGGCATAGCCGCGGGAGGATCATCTCCCGGTATCCATGTGGATATCTCACCCCAAAACCAGGTTTTTTCTTCTTGGATTTAATTCGGGTTTAAGTCGATCATGCAAAGAGAAATTGTTAGGGATAGGATATATTTATCCGAGTTATTTGCAATAAAGAAGTTTAGCTTATTTGAATGAATGATAATGAATAGAACTTAGTTTTCTTCGAGTTGCGTCAAGCATTATAAATTACGAGCGAGATTATCCATTTGCTATAGTAGTATATTTTAGTTAAATCCTAAAGGTGTAGAAATTATATCTTGCACCATTAGTCTTATTCCTTTCACAACGAATCATTGTAAATGGTTAAATTCATGAAAGGTTTCTTTCGATGCTCAAATTACTAGGAAGTTATCTTTGCTAATTGCACATCTTAGCAAGGCAAAATGTTGTTATTTGGCATGAGTTCATCTTTTAGGAAAACGGAAGTTAAATTAAATTGTATTGACTGGAAAGTAAATTGTCACAAGGATAGCAAAACTGTGACAAGACGATTAATATTACCTTCCAAAAGATAACTAAACCAATCTAAACATTAAAAAAAAATTCATACCCTAAGCACTTGACTACTTTCCTTACTGTAGGGACAATAAATTCGTAAAGATAAGGAACTAGGGTTTGTCCCTAAGGTTCTCAAAAAAAAAAAACCTAGGCCTAACATATGTCAACTTAAGGGATCTAAAACAAATTATTCCATCACAAGACTTGCGCAGCAAGTACGAAATCATTTAGTCTTGTGATTGATTCACAAGGAGGAAGGGTAAAAACCCTCATCAAGGATGGCAGATCCCTACGCAAGTTATCTTGCAAAAAAAGACGTATTTTTGCATATCCTCCTAAATAAGGAAATTTGTAAACTGGAAATTAGCATATTTAAGGAGCTTTAGGGTTGACCAAGTTGGGTTAATAAGGTACGCCCTACACCGGAATGTAAAGGATCTTGCCAATTTACAAGACACCTTGGGAACGAGTGCTCATACACTCAAAAGGAAAGAACACTTCCTTAGCAGTTTGCCAAACATCACGGTTGATTAATGGAAATGTTTGCGCTTGCTAGAGATTTTAGGGCTCTGTTTGAATTATGAACTACAAATTAAGTGAGTACCTATACTTCAGGTTAAAGGCCTGAAGGAAGAGGTAGTTTCAGTTACCCCCGACTACCTGCCTAACCCTAACCAAGGGGGTTGTTCACCGCACTGGGAACGTGGACCGAACCCGCCACGAGAGGTCTCTCCGTTGAGCTCTACTTGGAGTAGGAGGACGCTTGGGTGCCAGGGGGGCTCTGGCCGTAAATCCCTTGCCTTCCGGGTCCTGCACAAGAGGCTAACGTGACTCGGGATTGGATCTCGAGGCCCGCATACTAGTTTATGGGCGGTAGCTTGGAATAGTGATCCCTGAGGATCACTGGATAGCCTTCGGGCAGATTATGGACAAGCCTATGGGCGAAACTCCTTGTATTTCAAAGATAAAATGATGAAATGTTTTTTAAAAAAAAGAGAACTTGCTTGATATTGTTTTTCTATGTCACGTGATAAGATTACGTGAAGGAACTAGTGCTTAACAGGATTAATTAAAGAAGTTGATTGTTATATGTCAAATTAATGTGTTAGATAATTACATAACTAAAACAAACCGAGGAAAGTGTGGAGGATGGGCCATGGGTCCGTCCTACGGTTGGGTGGTCCCAGTTAGCCAGGAATTTTTCTCAAAAATCTCGAAGAACAGCGGAATGATCATCATCATCAAAAAAGAATAACGAGAGCGACGACCTAGAATTACGTCTTACCCGATTTATGTTATTTTAGGGGAACGGAATGGGACTATGCCTTATGGCAGAGAGGTGGAGCTTTGCATCCCTCTCGTTTCCCATTCTCCTTGAACCAAGTGCAGTGTGAATCTGCTTCGGACTTGGCGTTTCTGCGTAAAGTAGTTCGCTCGGGTCTGACACTAGTTGCTGTTAGCTAATGACCCATTAGAAAAACCCTAATTCTGGTCGATCCTAAGTGGGAACAGCCAGGATACTTCCGCTACGTGGCAGACGTGGAAGTAACTAGATCGCAAAACCCGTAACATTCCATGGGAGTGTCGGGCGGAGCTTTCTAGACATCCTTTCCGATGGACTGCTAAGACGTGTCCTGGATGATACTAGGGGACACGTTACAGTACTACTCAGAAGCAATCTCCAGGCATTAGATCTCCTGGAGCTTCTTCGTAGAACAAAACGTGCATAAAATTACAGCTTCTTCTCTGCTGCTCGGAACCCAAATTTGATGGCTCCAAAGAGGGGTAAAACTTGAGGACACCTGCTCACGGATCTCCTAGATCACTCCTTCTTTCAGTTCAATCTGCAATTTTTAGCCTATTTATAGCGATCGCGAGGCGGGTGATTTCGTCAATCTGTCCCTTTTGTGAAAATCCCCTGATTGGCTGAAAAAGCAACTAGCTTCTTGCATGCCATCCTAATCTAGAAGCTTTTTTCTAACTTTTTTGGATTTTTACAATAAATAATATAAAAAATAGGCTAAAATTATCCAAAAATCTAGTATTTTTGGATAATCCATGCAACTCACACTAGTACTAATGGCTCAGATCAGATTAACTCTCTAGATCAATAAAGAAGTCGGATGATGATGCATTCCTTACTTTTTCACACTGTGTCCTCATAACATCACGACATCCACCCCCTCTGAACCTGCACATCCTCCGATATGTGCCAAAATCCTAGTTGTCACCGGATTCTGAGTCCTCCTCATCCTCTACAATCATATTCTTTACTTCTTCATCTTCCATATCTTCCTAGCTAGCCCCTGTATCAGGATCACTATTTTCTTTTAATTATGGCGACTCATAGATAGTAGATTCTTGCCTTTTGAATAATTTGATTATTTTTGGCAAGATCCTCAAGGGTTTTTTTGTTTACCCTTTTGTCCTTGGATTAGGATCATACCCCGTCAACCCAAATTAGCAAACACCTTAGGTTTCTTAAGTTAAGATAGTAAATCCTGGCGACCGTGTCACTCTTGACTTGATTGATCCTTTGCTTATTAGGCAATACATAACTTTCCCTTAACTTGGCAAATCAGCCCAAGAAAGGTGATGTAGCAAGATGACTACTCATCCTCTTGCAAGTTAGACTTGCGCTAGAACCTGCAAACCTTATTTCAAGGAGTGGCAAATCTATCTTGTGATTAAACCACAAAGCCATGCGACGTTGCAACTTGTTGCTCAAGTGTCGCACCTAACTCATGGGATTATTTTACCCATCAATGGAATTTCTTGGTTAAGAAAAATGTTTAGTCAAGATGTAGGGTTTGGGGTGTCTTCTTACCCAGTCCAACCCTAATTGTACTAGGTTCGGTGCTAGGGTTTCTAAACTCAATCGGAGTTTTAGCATTAGGTTGATAGATCCTTGGGGTACAAACCCTAGATCGTTAGTGTATGGGCATCCAATTAACCCAACATTTCGTGAATGTAGGTAAGACCTTTGGGTTTGAAGGTCTCGACTTGGTGTCCAAGTGTGATACTAGGCATAATTTCTAACGTCCTAAAACCTAGTTATCACTGAAAGTGTTTGTTGTACTAACTAGTTATGCTTATACGAATCCCTTGAGGGTTATACCCTAACAAGTGATCTAATCAAATCGGTCTACTTGTCTTGCGATAAGAACGATCTCATCTTAGAGATGCTAAACTTGTTCTAAAGGTGTGAGTAGTTGTAAGACATCATATTACATGGAAATATGTGATTCGTTACCTCTATGTACTATAAGGTTTGCAATAACCTTTTTCTTTTCTTGCTAAAGTCATGTCAAATGACAATCTGGAGAATAACTTGCATAAAACCTACAAGGATTTACATCAAGGAACTATGCCTACAACCGTTTGTTTAATGCAATTGAATTTTAGATTTTAATATGTTATGCAACCTTTTCGAGATAAAACTTCGATAAATGAAGTTCATGCATGACGAATATGTACCATGCAACCTTAATCCATTCTACAAGCATCTTCGCATGCAACATGAAAGTCCATAGTTTCATTTTCATGCCATGAAGTTCTCTGGACAACATTTTCACGGATGTTAATGACTCTCTCATGCGAATTACAACAAAGAAGTTATTACCTAAATGCAATATACGCTTTTTCCTTCCGCGGCCAAATCAAAGATGCATTTACACAATTTTATCTTTCAACCCTAAGCAATATGTGCTTAGGAATTTCAACTTGGAAATGCAAGCAATCCAATTTCACGTCATGCACTAACTCTAGTAAATCGTTCGAGTAGACAATTTCCCAAATGTATTTTAACTAGGCTACGTGAATTAGAAACATGCGTAAATGCTTCCTTCCCATGAAATTTATCGTGCTTAATTGCATTTCTTTTTAGTGGAATTAAACTCGTAGAACCTGGGCTTGAGGGCTCATGGGGATGTCCACACATATGCTCAGGTTTGAGACCTCTGCACGTGCGCCTTGCATCTTTTGCTTTGGGGCCATTTATGCAGCGTAGTTTTTGTTGTAGTGGGTTCCCTATGGTTATTTGCGCAACCTAAAGACTTACAATCTGAGATCTTTCTCTCCTGTGCGGGATCAGGCCCTTGGAGGCTTGGATTTTAAACCTCAGGGACAAGCCATATGTAGAAGGCTTAGGGAGGCTTGCCTTTAGAAGCTTCTGGTTCCCAGAATTGCATGGGTGGAGGGGACAATGATTAGTGGGGAGGAGATGACGATAAAAGGGGGGAAATTATGATGATGATGAGGATGATCATGGGTGGTAGTAGCGCAACTGCAACGACAGCCTGGCGGCAATTCGGCGGCTTCTCCTCTCTCTGATCGTGCCTCCCCCCAAGGCTAAGGGGGAGGTTATATAGTTTAAGGGAGGGGGGAGATCCACCATGTGGAGGCTTTCGTGCCTCCCCTCCCTCATGCATCCACACCACACTCCTCCTTAACTCACTCCTCCATACAGTCCCTCTCCTCTTGCCATGCATCGGCTGAGGGGAGGGGTAATTAATAAAAGAATTTGCATTATTTTAATCATTTATCCCTTTGCATTTATATAAGGGGTGTTTCTTGTGCAGCTTGCGGTTTTTCAGCCCCAGTCTCATTTACACAATGTGGATGGGCTCATTATTGCGCGTGCGGGGTGAGGATTTTGTCACTATCATTAATCCATTACGGGAGATGACTTTGCACGGATTTTGCGTGGGAGTGTGGTGATCAAGGTTCTTTAATATTTCGAGCGGAAATATTACATTCTCGCCCCCTTAGAAGAATCGAGATGTCCTCATCTCGAGAAGAACTCGGGTTATTGTTGGTTGAGAGTGCTTTGATCCATCCAAGTGGCATTCTCCTCGGGATAATCTTTCCATTGGACGAGACATTCTCTCAAGGTTCTAGATCTCAATTGTCTTTCCCTAGCATCTAAGATCCTATCATGCCGTAGCTCAAGGACTCCTTGGCTAGGCATTACAACCTGTTGCTCATCAAGTACATGACTACGATTAGGTACATACTTCTTCAGTAGGCTGATATGGAATACATTATGAGCCTTTAGGTTCTCAGGGAGTTGAAGTCTATAAGCACTAGGCCCTAAGCACTTGAGAACCTTGTAGGGTCCACAATACCTTGGACTTAGCTTCTTGCATTCACCTAAGGATAGGGAACTCTTCTTTGGCCGTATGCGAATGAAGACCATGTCTCCTTCAGCGAAGGTTCTATCTTGATGTTTCAAATCCGCGTATGCCTTTTGTCTATCCTTGGCGGCTTGGATGTCCTGTCTTATTGACTTCATTTGCTTGTCCATATCTTCCACCATCTACTTTGAAGCTTCAACCCTCAAGGTTGGATCCGAAAAGTTTAAAGGACTACGAAAATCATTCCCGTACAATGCTTGAAAAGGGGTCATCTGAATGCTTTGTTGATAAGAGGCGTTGTAGGCAAACTCAACCAGTGGAAAGTATTGAATCCACCTTTTTGGTTCATGGCAGCAGTGTGCCCTTAGCATATCCTCAATAACTTGGTTGATTCGCTCTATTTAACCATTGGTTTGGGGATGGTAAGCTATACTAAAACAGAGTTGAGTCCCAATGGCTTGGAAGATAGCTCTCCAGAAGTGTGATGTGAAGAGAGAATCACGATCACTAATAATTCTTCTGGGCAACCCATGCAATTTGAATATCTCCTTGATGAACAACCTTGCAATGTCTGAGGCTTTATAGTTTGTCTTAATAGGAATAAGATGTGCAACCTTGGTGAGCATATCCACCACAACCATAATGGAGTTGTATCCTCCCTGAACTTGGGGTAGGCCAACAATAAAGTCCATACTGATGAATTTCCATTTCATTTGGGGAATGTCCAGTGGTTGCAACTTTCTTGGCATTTTGACAAGTTCGGCCTTAATACATTGACAAGACAAATACTTAGTGACACATTTGAGAATTCACCTTTAAGCCTCTCCCAATAGTAGCTCTTTCTAACTACATTGAGGGTCTTGGCATAGCCAGGATGTCTTGAAAAAGGGGAATCATGAGCTTCCCAAAGTATTTTCTGTTTGAGTGACTGGCTTGCCAGTATACATAATCTTGTTCTATAGTAGACAAGTCCACTATTGATAGAGAATTTTAGAAACTTGGCCTGTAGCTTCGGGTCTTGATCTGTGATAGGGATCTCTCTAAGAATCTTTTGATAGGTTGGATCATGGCATGCTTCTTCTCTAGCTAGCTCAAGTATTGGGTTGTTTGGCATGGATACCTTTGTAGCTAAAGATCTAGCTATTTATGGATCTTGCAAGATCAGAGAATTAAGGAACGCCTTGCGACTGAGTGTGTCAGCAACTACATTCTTCTTTCCAGCCAGTATTTGATTTCAAAATCATATTCCTCCAACACTTCAATCCACCGACGTTGCCTCATGTTGAGCTCATTCTGGGTAAAGATCCACTTAAGACTTTTATGATTTGTCACTAGGATAAACATGTTATCCAGCAAGTAGTGTCTCCAAAGCTTGAGAGCATGGATGACAGCTAACAATTCCAGATCATGGGTAGCATAATTCTTCTCATGGCTCTTTAGTTTCCTTGACGATTATGCTACCGGATGACCTTCTTGCATAAGCACACATCCTAAGGCAAGTGTGCTAGCATCAGTTATCACTTCAAACTCCTTATAAGGTCTGGAAGTTTCAAGATAGGGACTGATACCAAGCTTTGCTTTAGTTTATCAAAGCTAGATTGTTCAGTAGGTGACCATAAAATCGATGTTTGTTTCTTCAGTAGATCGGTCAGTGGCACTGCATCAAAGGATAGTTTTTGATAAAGATCCTATACCATCCTGTTAATCCAATAAAATTGTGTATTTCTTTGACAGTTGTTGGTATTGGCCACTCCAAAATGTCTCTGCCGGATCTATTGAGATTCCTGCTACTGATACGATGAATCCTAGATACTCAATCTATCGTTTAAAGAACACACACTTCTTCTTCTTGGCGTAAAGCTTGTGTGCCTTCATTGTCTCAAGGACAATGCGAAGCTAGGGTTCATGGTCTTCTTCTTGTTTGGAGTAGACTAAGGTATCATCAAAAAAGATGAGTAGGAAGTCATCAAGATATGGCCTAAAGATATCCTGCATTAACCTATTGAAGGTGGCAGGTGCATTCGTCAGCCCGAATGACATGACTAGGAACTCAAAATATCCATATCTTCTGCTAAATGCTGTCTTTGGGATATCTTCTTCCTTGATCCTTATCTGATAGTATCCAGACTTGAGATCAATCTTGGATAAGATCTTCACACCTTGAAGATGGTCAAGAAGTTCATCTATTCTTCGAATAGGGTACTTGTTCTTAATGGTTGATTGATTCAACCCTCTGTAATCAATACATAGTCGAAGTGTTCCATCCTTGTTCTTCTGAAACAACACTAGAGCTCCCCATGGTGAACTGCTAGGATGGATGTAGCCTTGGTCTAACAATTGCTTGAGTTGCTCCTTTAGCTCAATCGCTTTCGGTATGGACATTCTATATGGCCTCCTTGCAATTGGCACAGCTCCTGGCACTAGCTTGATTTCATGATCTACTTCCCTTTGAGGCAGAAGTTCTATCAGCTCTTCAGGAAATACGTCTCCGTACTCCTTTAGCCATGAAGGTTCTTCACTAGACTCCTGATTCTGATCTAGCTTATTAAGCTTAATCAAATAGACAGGTAGTCCCTTTCTAACTCCCTTTATTTTCGAGATGCTTTGGTCAATTGAATTTTCGGCTTTCTAGCCTCTCCTTGAGTTGTGACCGATTCCCCTTTAGAATTTCGAAAGGAAACTTGGCCCTTTCCACAATGAATGTGAGAATCATTGGGTTTAAGCCAATCCATTCCGAGCAAACACTCATGGATACCTAGGTTCATAACCCTGAATCTGACCAAAGTCGATTTTCCTCTGAGTAATAATTCCACATTACATTACATGTCCACTTCAGCTTTTAGTCAAGTGACCAAATCACTTTACTTCTTTATCAATATTCATAGTCAAGACAATCATTGATAAAAAGAAGTCTTATTTCATTCATATGGGCATAGCCCTTTTGAGTACAATTATTCTTGGGGAGATGGAACAAGTTGATACATTAATTCGTCCAGGAGAATAAGATTGTGTTACATTCAGCTATTGGAACTTAGTAATAGTATGGATTGGGGTCATAGATTTCTAATAATTGATAGGTCATTGGAAGATTAGGGTATCCTTTCCTTTGGTACCCGTTCTTTTCATAACGTCCCAACTCCTTGATCCTGTCGGTAGGGATTACTTGAGTCACTTCCTCATACATATACTTGTTTTGCTTAACCTTTCGACCGCTGACATGTAGGGTTGCATTTGCATGAGTCTCAACAGCTTCACGATCTTTAAGTCCTCCATCCACTTGATTCTTTTCAAGTTGATTTGAAGGTACGCAAGTCAATGAGCAGCTATGTAATAGATCCCTGAAACACCCATCCATCTCCGTTCCATATACAAGGGCGATGGATTGTAGATGTGGTCTAGGATATTCATCATATTGATCCTGCGATGATAATATGAGGCATGCATTGCGGTCATAAACATGACCTGGAACACCAAGAATCTGTTCCATGCTTCATAACTCTGCAAGACAGCATCGATAAGTAAGGAAATGTTCTTTACAGAAACATTTGCTTTACTTCGCCTTATTAAGTTTTCTTATAAAGATAGATCCTTCGTTGGTTAGCTGTGATACCAACTATAACGTGTCCAGCTCTTGACTTGCAGGACATGTCTTAGCAGCCCATCGGGAAGGGGGTCCAGAAAGCGCTGCCCACCACTCCCACGGAATTTCACGGGTTTTGTGATCTAGGCCTTCCCGAGTCTGCCACGAAGCGGAAGCATTCCGACCATTCCCACTTAGGACCGACCTGAATCAGGGTTTTGCCTAGTGGTCAAATTCCTAGAACAGTAGCTAGCGTCGGACACAGAAACGTTAGGGTCAAAGCGGATTCATGTTGCACTTGGTTCAAGGAGAATGGAAAACGAGAGGGATGCAACGCTTGACCTCTCTACCCATAAGGCATAGTCCCATTCCATTCCCCTAAAATAGTACAAATCGAGACTCTAGTATCCTAGATTCTAGGTCAACGTTCCTTCCTGTTCATTTCCTTCGAGAAAAGTTCCCTGCTATTGATTTCCTTTGAGAAAAGTTCTCGGCCAACCAGGACCACCCATCCGTAGGACAGATCCAAGGCCACATCTACCACACTTTCCTCAGGGTTGCTTTAGTTGTCTAATTACCTATCACATTTAGTTGGACACGCATAAAATAGATTCCTTAATTAGCTGATTAGTATAACTGGTTCTTTCACGTAATCTTAGCACTGACATAGAAAAACAGTGTCAAACAAGTTGCTTTTCAACAATTTATCATATTTATCTTTGGAATGCATCATAATAATCCAGCCTGTAGGCTAATCCATAATCCGCCCGAAGGCAATCCAGCAATCCATAGGGATTACTAATCCAAGTTTTTGCTTGTAGACTAGTATGCGGGCCTCGAGATCCAATCCCGAGTCACGTCGGCCTCTTGTGTAGGGCCCAGAAGGCAACGGATTTATGGCCAGAGCCCCCCCTGGCACCCAAGCATCCTCCTTCTCCAAGTAGTGCCCAACGGAGAGACCTCTCGCGACGAGTTCGGTCCACATTCCCAGCGCGGCTAACAACCCCCTTGGTTAGGGTCAGGCAGATAGTCAGGGGTAACTGATGTTGCCTCTCCCTTCAGGCCTTTAACCTGAAGCATTAATCATCTTTCCATCCTTAGTTCATTGAGCAAAGCAATACAAACAGTGCTCCTAACTTATACAAACACAAAAAATCCAGTGGTCGTTTTATTTGGCCAACTGCTAAGTTATATTCCTTATCTCTAAATGCATCCAACACTTGATCCGGGATCAATTGCGACTTGGAAAGATCCTCAAGGGTTTGTTTGTTTACCCTTTTCTCCTTGGGTTAGGGTCACACCCCGTCAATCCAAATTAGCAAACACTTTAGGTTTCTTAAGTTAAGACAGTAAATCCTAGCGACCATGTTGCTCTTGACTTGATTGATCTGCTGCTTACTAGGCAATACAAAACTTTCCCTTAACTTGGCAAATCAGCCTAAGAAAGGTTATGTAGCAAAATGACTACTCATCCTCTTGCAAGTTAGACTTGCGCTAGAACATGCCAACCTTATTCCAAGGAGTGAAAAATCTATCTTGTGATTAAACCACAAAGCCATGTGACGTTGCAACTTCTTGCTCAAGTGTCGCACCTAACTCATAGGATCTTTTCACCCATCAAGGGCATTTCTTGGTTGAGAAAAATGTTTAGTCAAGATGTAGGGTTTGGGGTGTCTTCTTACCCAATCCAACCCTAATTGTACTAGGCTGACAATGTTCGATGCTAGGGTTTCTAAGCTCAATCGGAGTTTTAGCATTAGGTCGATCGATCCTTAAGGTACAAACCCTAGATCGTTAGTGTATGGGTATCCAATTAAACCAACATTTCGTGAATGTAGGTAAGACCTTTGGGTTTGAAGGTCTCAACTTGGCGTCCAAGTGCAATACTAGGTAGAATTTCTAACGTGCTAAAACCTAGTTAGCATTTGAAGTGTTTGTTGTACTAACTAGTTATGCTTATACGAATCCCTTGAGGGTTATACCCTTACAAGTGATCTAATCAAATCAGTCTACTTTTCTTGCGACAAGAACGATCTCATCTTAGAGATGCTAAACTTGTTCTAAAGGTGTGAGTAGTTGCAAGACATCACATTACGTGGAAATATGTGATTCGTTACCTCTATGTACTATAAGGTTTGCAATAACCTTTTTCTTTTCTTGCTAAAGTCATGTCAAATGACAATTTGGAGAATAACTTGCATAAAACCTACAAGGATTTACATCAAGGAACTAAGCCTATAACCTTTTGTTTAATGCAATTGAATTTCAAAACTTAATATGTTATGCAACCTTTTCTAGATACAACTTCGATGAATGAAGTTCATGCATGACGAATATGTACCATGCAACCTTAATCCATTCTACAAGTATCTTCGCATGCAACATGCAAGTCCATAGTTTCATTTTCATGCCATGCAGTTCTTTGGACAACATTTTCACGGATGTTAATGATTCTCTCATGCGAATTACAACAAAGAAGTTATTGCCTAAATGCAATATATGCTTGTTCCTTCTGCGGCCAAATCAAAGATGCATTTACACAATTTCATCTTTCAACCCTAAGCAATATGTGCTCAGGAATTTCAACTTGGAAATTCAAGCAACCCAATTTCACGTCATGCACTAACTCTAGTAAATCGTTCGAGTAGACAATTTCCCAAATGCATTTTAACTAGGCTACGTGAATTAGAAACATGCGTAAATGATTCCTTCCCATGAAATTTATCATGCTTTATTACATTTATTTTTCGTGGAATTAAACTCGTAGAACCTGGGCTTGAGGGCTCGTGGGGATGTCCATGCGTATGCTCAGGTTTGACACCTCCACACGTGTGCCTTGCATCTTTTGTTTTGGGGCCATTTATGCAGTGTAATTTCTATTGCACTGGGTTCCCTCGGGTTATTTTTGCATCCTGAAGACTTACAGTCTGTGATCTTTCTCTCCTGCACGGGATCAGGCCCTTGCGGGCTTGGATTTTAAACCTCAGGGACAAGCCGTATGCATAAGGCTTAAGGAGCTTGCCTTTAGAAGCTTTTGCTTCCCAGAATTACATGGGTGGAGGGGGCAAGGATTGGTGGAGAGGAGATGATGACGAAAGGGGGGGGAAATTATGATGATGATGAGGATGTTCGTGGGTGGTGGCAGTGCGGCTGCAACGACAGCTTGGCGGCAATTCGGCGGCTTCTCCATGGCAGGCAGCAGATTTTTGTCTCCTCTCTCTGATCATGCCTCCTGTTGAGATATCGAGCTCCACTCGTGATACGCCAGGGTGACCGTTGTGTATTTATGTCACCGACTTGTCAGTTGCAGACGCGGTTGGTACACCACCCATGAATAATAGCTACATGATAGCTATCCTTATCTACTCTAGCTCATGGCTCAGTTAGTATGCCACCTTAGTTAGTTGAGTTTGGTTTGATACCCATATATAGGGTTCTTCTATTTCTTTGTAAGAGAGTTCTTTGGCTTACACAACTAAGAAGAGGAAAACTGTTTTCAGCCTCCACCCTTGTGTGTATTCCCCCATTGTGCAAGCAAGAAAGCTTCAAGTGAGACTCCTTCCTTCTCTCCCACAATCTTGACATGGTATCAGAGCCTTGTTCGTGGTAAGGAGCTCAAGAAAGCAAGCCAAGCTTGCGGTGTTCTAGTAAGAGGAGCAGTGTTGCTTTCATTTTCTGTTTTGGGAGCAGATCTCTGCAGGTAGCAGAGCCGAAAAGTGCAGGAGTGCATTGTCTCAGATTGAGACGCCCTTCGCGGTGAAGCAAGAGGACGACCTTGTTTTTTTTATTTGAGGCCATTTCGGGGCCTGTTTTGGAGGCGGAAGTTTTCTGCACGCACTCAGGAAAAGGCCCAGTTTTATGTTGTGCAGCCACTGTTCTACAGGTTGGTGAAAAGCTACTGTAGAAATTGCATCGTATGCTTGTGCGCAGAGACATTGGGAGTTACAGAATCATCCCTGTTGCCTATTGATGCAAAATCGTCACTAGGTAGTGACTCTGTAGTCAAATACCACTTTTGCCAGTTTTGCAAATTTTCCCTTGTGAGGGTGAAGCTGTGTTTTTTGCAGTGACAGAATTTTTTGCAGTGTTCTGTAATGGCGTCTGATTCTCTTTCACAGATTGTCATTGAAAAGCTTGACAAGAACAACTTCCAAGCATGGAAGTTTAGAATGAAGAACTTCCTCATGGGAAAAGGATATTGGGAATTTGTTGCAGGAAATGAAGAAGAACCAGTTCTTCCTGATGTTCCCAATCAACAGCAAATGCAGGCATTTAAAGCATGGCATGAGAGAGCCAAAAAAGTTATGTACTGGCTGTCTATCAGCATTTCAGACTCTATGATTGTGCATATTCAAGATGCAAGTACGCCAAAGGAGGCATGGGATACTTTGTCAAAAATGTATAGCACAAATACGCAAGCCAGGAAAATGCAGCTCAAGCAAGAGTTGCATAATGTGCAGAGAGAAAATATGAGCATCAATGACTACCACATGAAGGTGAAGAAGATTGCAGATGCACTTGCTTCCATTGGGTCACCAGTGGAAGATGATGATTTAGTTTCTGTGACCTTGAATGGTCTAGCAAAGGATTATGCACAGTTTCGGACATCCATTTCAGTTCGTGAAAGATTTCTTGACTTTGAGGAGTTGATTGCTCTTCTAATTTCTGAGGAGTAGAGAAATGGTGGTGCATCTTCTTCAGGAGGAACTTCAAAAGAAGTTGTCTTCTACTCAAATGCTGGAAGAGGTAGAGGCAGAGGTAGAGGAGGCCGATTTGGAGGCCGTGGTAGAAATCAAAATATGCAGCAAACTCAAGAAAACCAGTCCTATGGAGGAGGACGTGGTAACTCTAGAGGCAGGGGGAGCCAAAGAGGTCGTGGTGGATGGCAAAGAGGCCAAAATGCAAACAGTAATGTTGAATGCTACTACTGTGGTAAAATGGGTCATATGGCTAAAGACTGCTATAAAAAGCAGAATGACATCATGAATGGAAAACTGCAACAAGGAAATTATGCATCTTCTAGTAGACAGGGTGATGACAGAAATGAGCATTTGTTTATGGTGCAGCACATGAATAATTCTATGACAAGTGCAGAAGAAAGCAACGATGTATGGTATATTGACTCATGTGCATCGAACCACATGACAGGTCATGCAGAATGGATGGAGGATGCAAGGAAAATGGAAAAACCAAGATTTGTGGAGACTGGTGATGATACTGCACATCCTATTGTGCAGATTGGAAAAATTCATTTGTCTATGCATGATGGGAAAAAGAAATACCTGTCCAATGTATTTCATGTCCCAAATATCACCAAGAATCTGGTTTCTGTTGGTCAAATGGTTGAGCAGGGCTTGCAGGTAAGATTTAATCCTCATGGATGCTTTGTTGAGGATATGAAAAATAAAGGTCGCTTGATAGTAAAAGGAAAGAAGAAGGGCAGAATGTTTACATTGGATGCAGACATGCCTGAATTGAGTGCAGCAATGTTTGCACATGGGACCGGTGTAGTTGCAGATATTGATATTTGGCATAAACGCATTGGTCATGTTAATGTACAGCGACTTAAATCAATGCAGGCCCAAAACATTGTTGCAGGATTGCCCAAATTGAAGGTTGCAGAAATGCATAAGGTATGTGAAGCCTGTCAGTTTGGAAAACAGGCAAGGAAACCATTTCCTAGAAATGTTCAAGAGAGTAAGAAGCCATTGGAATTAATCCACTTTGATGTGTGGACTACTAAAGCTGCATCTCTTGGAGGCTGTCATTATTTTGTCACTTTTATTGAAGACTATAGCAGAAAAGTTTGGGTGTATTTTATGAAAAAGAAAAGTGAAGTTTTTGGGCATTTCAAAACCCTTAAAGCTATGGTTGAAAAAGAAACAAGCCTGCAAATAAAATGCCTAAGGTTAGATGGAGGGGGAGAGTACCTCTCAAATGAGTTTGCAAGGTTCCTACAAGAGCATGGCATAAAGCAGCAATATTCATGCAGTCATACCCCACCACAAAATGGAATTGCAGAAATGAAAAACAAGCATATTGGAGAGGTATCTCGTGCCATGCTCAATGAAAAAGACTTGCCAGATTTTTATTGGGCTGAAGCAGTTGCTACAGCAGTCTACATAATGAACAGGACTCCCACTGCAGCAATACATGGAATGACTCCAAAGGAGAGGTATACTGGTAGGAAACGAGATATTTCTCATTAGAAAATTTTTGGTTGCATTGCCTATGTACATGTGCCAAATGAGTTGAGATCCAAGTTGGATCCAAAAGCTGAGAAGTGCATCTTTATTGGTTACTCTCTGCAGCAAAAAGGGTATAGATGCTATAACCCTTCTACTCGTAAGTTTACAGTGAGCAGAGATGTTTTTGATGAGATGAGTAGCTAGTATAAACTAGTAAATGTGATTGATGATGTAGATGCACAAAATGGTAATGCTGCACAGAATTCACAGCAGCAGTCAAAAAATATTAGTGGACCTAGAGCATCCTCTAGCAGTTGTTCACATTCTTCGCCATGGACAGACAGATTGAGATTAGGAGAATCTTCTCAAAGTAATGCAGATAGTGGTATGCAGGTATCACGAAAAGGAAAAGAGAAGGTTGATCAGCCCATGTTTGATGTGAATGCAGGTCACTCTTATGTGGATGGTGAATCCAGTGGCTCAGAATAGAGCATTGATGATGAGTTGGGTATTCCTTCTATTGTTACACCTGGAGTAAGGAAGACCAGGGATGTTTTGAGAGCACCTGGGAGTGAACCTACTTTGCGCAGGTCTACGAGAGCTAGGTATCTTGTGGATAGGCTAAAATATGATGGATTTACAGCCATTCACTATGCCTATATGGTCAAAGTGATATAAGAACCAGAACCCACTTCTTTTGAGCAAGCCATGGGAAAAGAAAAATGGGAGAAAGCCATGGATGAAGAAATGGATGCCTTGGAAGCAAATGCTACATGGGAATTGGTACCTTTGCCTAAAGGTAAAAATGCAATTGGCTATAAGTGGGTTTATAAGGTGAAGCACAATGCAAATGGTTCTGTGAACAGATACAAGGCAAGATTAGTAGTCAAGGGGTATGCACAAACATATGGCATTGACTATGAAGAAACATTCAGTCCGAATGCAAGGATGGCAACCGTAAGAGCAGTCATTGCTATGGCTGCATCAAAGGGATGGTCTTTACCTCAGATGGATGTAAAGAATGCCTTCTTGCATGGTGATTTGCAAGAAGAGGTCTATATGGAGCAGCCACCAGGTTATGTGCATGTTGTTCATCCTGAGTTTGTTTGCAGGTTGAAGAAAGCCTTGTATGGCTTGAAGCAAGCACCTAGAGCATGGTCTGACAAGATAGGACAGTATCTTGTCACTATTGGCTTTCAAATTTCCAAGGAAGATTTCTCACTTTATGTGAGAAAAACAGAGAAAGGTATTATGCTACTTGTCATTTATGTTGATGATTTGATTATGACAAGTGACAGTGATGAAGATATCCTTCATGTGAAAATGCTATTGAAGAAAAAGTTTGAGATGAAGGATTTGGGAGAGCTGCGTTATTTCTTGGGCATTGAGGTGAGCAGATCACCAAGTTGGATACAGCTCTTGCAGAGGCAATATGGATTGGACATGCTGTCCAAATATGGGATGACAGGCTGTAAGCCTATTTCAGTTCCTTTGGAGCAGAATGTGAAGCTGAGCATAGATGCATGTGAGCTTCTAGAAGACCCTACTATGTACAGACGCATAGTAGGAAGTTTAATTTATATGACTATTACCAGGCCAGATTTGAGCTATGCTGTTGGATTGGTAAGTCAGTTTATGCAGGCTCCAAGGAAACCACATTTGGATGCGGCTAGACGCATACTCAGGTATGTGAAGTCCACATTGCAGTATGGACTAATTTATGAGACTGGGGTTCAGATACAGTTGCATGGATACACTGTTGCTGATTGGGCTGGTAGTATTTCTGATAGACGATCTACCAGTGGATATGTGTTCTCTTTTGGGAGTGCTGCAGTCACTTGGAGCAGCAAGAAACAGCCTACAGTTGCCTTGTCGAGCACAGAGGCTGAGTACAAGGGTGCAGCAATGGCTGCATGTGAGGTAGCTTGGTTGCATAAGCTACTTTATGATATGCATTAGCCTACAGATGGGCCAGTTGTCATTTATTGTGACAACATGAATAGTATACACTTGGCAAATAACCCAGTCTATCATGCTAGAACAAAGCACGTTGAGGTGCATTATCACTATGTGCGGGAGAGGGTTTTACTAGGTCTTATTGATGTAGTTTATGTCACCACAGAGGATCAGGTAGCTGACATATTCACGAAGGCATTGGGCGCAGAGAAGTTGCACAAGTTCAGAGACCTGCTTGGTGTGCAGGAATTGGGATTGAGCTCGAGGGGGAGTGTTGAGATATCGAGCTCCACTCGTAATACGCCAGGGTGACCGTTGTGTATTTATGTCACCGACTTGTCAATTGCAGACGCGGTTGGTACACCGCCCATGAATAATAGCTACATGATAGCTATCCTTATCTACTCTAGTTCATGGCTTAGTTAGTATGCCACCTTAGTTAGTTGAGTTTGGTTTGAGACCCATATATAGGGTTCTTCTATTTCTTTGTAAGAGAGTTCTTTTGGCTTACACAACTAGGAAGAGGAAAATTGTTTTTAGCCTCCACCCTTGTGTGTATTCCCCCATTGTGCAAGCAAGAAAGCTTCAAGTGAGACTCCTTCCTTCTCTCCCACAATCTTGACACCTCCCCCCAAGGCTAAGGAGGAGGTTATATAGTGTAAGGGAGGGGGGAGATCCACCACGTGGAGGCTTTCGTGCTTCCCCTCCCTCATGCATCCACACCACACTCCTCCTTAACTCACTCCTCCACACACTCCCTCTCCCCCTGCCATGCATCGGCTGAGGGGAGGGGTAATTAATAAAAAAAATTACACTATTTTAATCATTTATCCCTTTGCCTTTATGTAAGGGGTGTTTTTTGTGCGGCTTGCGGTTTTTAAGTCCTGGCCTCATTTGCACAATGTGGATGGGCTCATTATTGTGCATGCGGGTTGAGGATTTTGTCACTATCATTATTCCGTTGTGGGAGATAACTTTGCACGGCTTTTGCGCGGGTGTGTTGTGATCAAGGTTCTTTAATATTTCGAGCGAAAATATTACAGATGGTTGTCCCATCCAGCTCATTTAATGCATAAGTAGCATTATCAAACACCTATCTTACCACATAGTGTCCAAACCATCTTTTGGAAACTTTACGCATGGCACTATGATGGTTATCTAAATTGCTATCATAAACCAATACCCAATCCCCATCTTGTATGGTTCTTGGTCTCAGTCTATGTCTATTGTCAAACGGTTTCCTATTTTGTATCCTTGTTGCCCTTAACTTTGCAGTTGCTACCTCTATGTGTTCTGACTTTCTTTCCAACTGTCTAATGCGTAAGGCCAACAAATCCTCTCAATTCAACTCCTCCTCCCAAGGTAACACACACCATGTGACTTTCATCTCTTCTATCGACATGATAGGTTTTTGACCATACATCAATTCTGCATGCATATATCCTGTAACAGCACTATGAGTTGTTCTGTCGGCCCACAAAGCATAAGGGAGCAATCATAGCCACTCTTTTACCTTCTCTTCACATGCTTTTGCCAATGCTTTCACAATAGGTGGGTAACCTCTTTCACTTTTTCCATTTCCTTCAGGGTTATAGGCTGAAGTTAAATGTTTACCGCAACATAGAGGAGCGGGAAATGGAAAAAAAAAAGAAAAAAAGGAAAAGGCACCTTAACTGGCAACTAGACCCTGGGAAAAATTAAATGCACCCGCACGACCCTGAAGAAGTCTTAGAGTCGCCCAAGGAGAGTAAAAGAATGAAAATCACACCATTAAGTGTGAAAACACTTGCAAAACCTTGTAAGAGAGTGCCAGCCTCACTCCTATGCAAATTGTATGCATTAGTCGGGGATAGGATAGACTAGAACGGTGGGAAATGAGAAATGGGCCTAGGTTAATGGCCGGCCATGTAAAAAAGGGGGATGACCGCCCATGAAAAATAGGGCATGTATATAAAGTTGAAAAGTGAATGGGAAGCTCATTCTTGTGTTTGGCCAAAGCTTCCTCCTCTTCTTCTCTTGTTTCTTGCCTTCTTGCTTGTGCTTGAGAGAGGGATTGAGAGAGTGTGAGGGAGTGATTGCGTGAGAGTGAGGGATCTTGGAGAAGAAGCTCTCCATATTCTCTCTTCATCTTCTCCTCCTCTCTTCTCTTCTCTTGTCTCGTGCGTGGCTATGGAGGATGAAGCTCATAGGAGAGGGATTGAGGTTGCTTGAGCTTGCCTCAAGGATCATGGAGCTACTGGTGTGCAAGAAAGAGGAGGGTACTCAATCGAGCATCAAGATAAGCTCACTACACCTGTAAGGTAGGCATTGCACGTCGGCTATGTGAGAGGTAGCCATGGCCGCTCAGTTTGAAACACTTGAGCAATAAGTGGTCCGTAGGTCTCGGGGTAGAGCTTGAAGATCCCCTCCATTTTGGTTCCGTTGCTAGGATCAAGGGAATCGAGCCTTGAGCGCCGCGCGCATCAGATCGAGCATGGAAGTAAGGTTTGCAGCCTGAACCGGTGCTTGAGATAACTAGGAGATTTAGGAGGGTTTAATCGGTAAAACAGGTAAGTAATTGGGTTTGTTGGAAGCATTAGATTAGGACTACTATTTTGCATTTCTGTTTTTCATATTGGCTGCACTAGATTAAGGTTAGATTAGGGTAAGAAAAGAGAAGACAGAGGTTCTCGCTGCCGCTGGAAATAGGGAAACAGGGGACCAGATTTAAGTTTCTGGATGAAACAGGGACAGGGAACTAGCTATAAGGTTTTGCAGTGTTGGGAAAGGGCCTTAAGAGGCTTGGGAGGCCAGGACGAACCTCATTTCTTTGGTTAGTCTTGTGTGTGTGTGTGTGTGTGTGTGTGTGTGTGTGTGTGAGAGAGAGAGAGAGAGAGAGAGAGAGAGAGAGCTTCTGGTTCACAGAACGAGGTAAACGCTACCCCGATCTAGGCGTCATCGATTCATGCCTCCAAGTGAGTCTGGTGTTCTCCAATAGTGCTCTAATCAGATATGGAAAGTCCGTAGTGATTGTGTGCAGTAGGCATTAAGAAGGGTTCAAACGCGCTGAATCACACCCGCCACCGATGCAGTCGGACCAACTCGCAGTGGTCCGATTCCCAGAATCGAACCACCCGAGTCCTGGGGTCGGACTATCTGATCCCCAGAATCAGACCATCCGATTGAGAGAGTCGGACCAAATATGTCTGATTGTAAGAATCGGACACCCCGATTGGACGTGCCACGTGGCACTCAGACTGCCCATTAGAGTCGGACCATCGTAGTCAGACGATCGGAGTCGGAGTTAGACCAGTCCATGGTTCGATCGGCTTTGAAAGTCGGACCAGTCCATGGTCAGACCACTTTGAAAGTAGGACCACCCTCCTAGTCCAATTCCCAGAATCGGACCACCAAGTTCGGACGAGTCCAAGAATTGGACCAACCCTGTCCGACTATTAGAGTCGGACCAGACTGGTCCGATTGTCAGAATCGGACCGTCCGACTCCTAGAGTCGAACCAGCTCTGTCCTATTCCCAGAATTGGACTATCCTACCAGAAGGAAAAGATAAGGATATTTTGCTGGCCTTGCCACAGACCTGACCCCAGGACACACCCCTGAACACCCCCAAGACTCAGTTTGACCATTAGAACCTCAGAGACCAATCGAACTTAGGGTGCAGAAAGACCGTAGAATAGCCGGGAACCGAGTTGAGAACTTAAATTAGGATGGGAATGTGGGTAGAAACAAGGTGGGGTTTGCATTAAACGTTGTCTGCATTGGCACTTCACTCTTGTGCTCCACTAAGTCTACACAACAAGAAAATAGAAAAGCTTGTTTTCGCACGAAGCACCACGAAAGCACTAAGCACAACGTGTGAGTAAGGATCACAGATGCTTTCGAATAACAAGGAACACATCTGGATATCTAATAACATTAAGGAACCCACTAGTAGGAGAAGACCCCAAGACTTAGACAGGTGCCTGAGTGCCCTACTAGTAGTACCTGGATAAGACAGGAAGACACGGGGAGCAACAAGATAGAGGACTGGAAGCTACCAGGGCTGATTGGATTCATTGACAACTTCATGGAGCTGGAAGCAAAAACAATGTCAGGATCAAGAGGCGAACAAGGGGAAGACCAATTAGACTTAGGATAATTCCCAACCTCGGTCCAGGAAAACTGGTCCATGACTACGATCTACTCACCAGGACCGTGATCCAAGGTAGACCTGTAGAGGAAGTGGTAGTTAATCTGGAAAAAGAGAGAAGAGCTATCAAGAGAGCACTGGAAGGCATAATTTTCTACAATCATGAGCAAAGGGCTAGAAGGCTGTAGCAAGGTGTGGATATGTACGAGGCTAGACGAGTACTAGACCTAGCTGGGGCAGCCAAGTCTGGACCGAACATAGAGAGGGAATGGGCAGCAGAGGCTAGCATGAAATTGAGTGAACTAGTGACAAAGCGACTCATGGACATTACATCCGTGGAATAGAGTGCTATTGCCCTAGCCACCGCACTACTATCAGGATTGGGAGTCACACAAGGGGCTAAAGGGCAGGCTAGAATCCCCATAGTAGCAAAACAACTAGCTCGATACGAACCTAGCAGTGACCCGTACAGCTTCATGGAGCAGTTCGAGCAAGTATGTGAGGCGAACGGTCTTACTGACCTTGCACAACGAGCTCAAGCCTTCGGCCTGTGCTTAGGCAACAAGGGGAGGACCTGGTACTCTAGTCTGGATGACGCAGAACGTACAAACTTTGCTCGCCTTAAGGGCCTCTTCATCAAGAGGTTTTCCGAGGCGGGGTATTCAAATAACCTCATTGTTAGGTTGATGAATATCAATCAAAGGGAGAAGGAGGACGTTAGGGATTATGTCACTCAAGTGCGCAGCCTCTATAAGAGAATCCTTGCCAATGAGCGACCTACCGAGAGGGCAATGTCTACAGTGTTCATGAATGGGATTCTGAGTGAGGAGCTCTACAAGGCTTCGGCCAGTAACTCCACCTTACAACGAGACGTGTTAGCTCGAGTCTTCAAGGAGGCAATACACGTAGATGATCAACTCAGGGAACCTAGCATGAGGACTACCAACCGAGATAGTGCAAGCCAGAGGGGCCCTGAGAGATCAACCACCTTGGGGGAAAAAGCAATTGCTAGTATGTAGGATAAGGGAAAGAGTATAGACCACGACCAAGGGATGGCAGAGATGAGAATGGAGATTGCACGGTTGCAAGAGCTCATTAGAAAGCCTGTGAGATCACATGTACAATGTGTGTTCTGCGGCGGCAATCACCTCCCAGTTGAGTGCCAAGATCCTAGATCTCAGCCGTGCTCAAATTGTGGTAGGTTCAGGCATGATGCAGTGCATTGCAGAATGCCGAGGAGATTCCCATATACGCAGAAGTACAACCCCCCATACTTAGGTAATAGGCCACATAATTTCTTTGGCAGGGAAGCCCAGTTAGCTCTTCCAGCACCAACTGACTCAAGACCTGCCGTGCCTAGGCTGGAGATGAACCCAACTGGTATACCCAGGCCACTAGGGCCTTTTGTGACTGACCCATCTAGCGATGCTCTTGTTCACTTTGTGGAGGAGCCCAATGAGGAAGAGACATATGTCAATCCATATATATCCTACGACGAGGAGGGCAACCCAGTCCTGATGGACTATCGGCTAGTGCCGGTGATGGCTTTAGGAAGAGGATGAGGTAGAGGCTTTGGAGGGCCCAGCTAGGATCCAGTCACATGCTGGACTTGCGGCCACCCAAGCCACATTTCATCACGCTGCATAGAGCGAGAACAAGCTAACAAGGACAAAGCGGATCTCCGATGCGCAGAGTGTGGAATCACACGTCTGTTTCCTGACTGTCCTAGGCGGAAGCCATCAACCAGCTCTACCAACATGCCATCAATGCCTTTGGGGCTCTTTGGAGTGGAAACTTTTGGTAGTGAGGATACGCCCATTCCACTACATGCTATGATGCAAGCTCAAACGAAACAAGCAGGCATCTCCTTGCCAAGGCCAAGTAACCTTGATGCAACCTCAATGGGGAAGAAAAGCCGGAGGAGACGGAAAAAGAGAACCGATGCAAAAATAACCCTTAAGACTGAGGAAACGACTACGCTAGTAACGAGAAAGAAGGTCACAGACGTAGAGGCAGAGACCTCGGCTCCTAAGACAACAGAGCTAGGGAGTGCCAAGGTAGGGGAATATCCCCACCCCAAACGGCAACTCAAGGCTATAGCCAAGGTCAAGGAGTGGGTCAAGGATGCCCAAAAGCACCTGGAGGATGTTGAACCCATATTGGAAGACCCTGCGGATGACTTCTCGAGTGTTAGCACACCAGTCTCACCCTCAAAACCACAGGCTGGGAGCATACCTGCACCACTAGGAGCAACTCGGCAACAAGGCCAGGGGGAAACTTACCAGGGCAGACAGAATGCATGGCCTAGAACTACTAGCCTCTGAGGAAGGCAAGGGTCTAGTAACCTCCTCACAACCTTACTGTCCACTCCAGTAACTCTAAGCTTGGAGGATCTGCTTAGGCAAAACCACTCCTTGTGGTAGGAGTTAAAAGACTTGATCGAGGGACATGCAGGACTTGCGGGCGCTGATCCGCAAGATCATGATGTAGTTACACAGATCCCAAGTCTAACTCTACACTCAAATCCTAAGTCTTTGCACATCAATGCTTTTTGGGAAGGCACTAAAATGCATGCAGTTTTGCCCGTCCTAGCCTTAGGAGACATGGCTCGAAAAGGAATTGTAGACACAGGCGCCGGTGTCAGTGTGCTAAACCATGCAGTCCTAGAGGCATGGGAAAACCCTCTTGTGGAGACCGCTAGGTTCAATGTCACGCTAGCAAATGGAATGAGGGTAAGACCATTTGGGATCTTAAAGAATTGGACGGTAAAGATTGGCGGTGTGTAATTTTCGGTGAACTTCATTGTCATGAAGGGAGTGGATTATGACATACTATTAGGCCGACCTTGGATGAGGAATGCACGAGTCATAGAGGACTTGGGAAATGGATTGATTTTCCTAGGGAACAGAACTAGTGCAATGAGGGTAGAGATGGACACTTGGATGACGACACCTGTTGACCTAGCTGCCATCTCGGCTATGCTAAAAGGCGATACTCAAATGACCAAGCCCTATGGATCACTCGCTAGATATATTCCTTGCCTTGAGGATGAGAGGGATTGGATGCACATTTTGGCAACCATTGACCTACCATTCTCAGATGAGGAAGGACCACA
Source organism: Lygodium microphyllum (assembly GCF_053477565.2). Classification (NCBI taxonomy): domain Eukaryota; kingdom Viridiplantae; phylum Streptophyta; class Polypodiopsida; order Schizaeales; family Lygodiaceae; genus Lygodium; species Lygodium microphyllum. Next base: position 72,945,435 of record NC_141141.1, read on the forward strand.
TTAGCAGGCTGCTAAAGCCGCAACCATGCCAACTGAGGAGCCCGTTGTGCCACTTTGCATGATGGCAGGAAGCTCACTCAACCCGGGCAAACCGGCCTCGTCCCACATCCCTAACAACAAATTAGAGCTTCAGGAAAACATAGAGTATCTGACCAATAAATTGGACGGCAATTTGGCTACTAACTTAAAACCTCTACGTGACCTTTTAGCTAAACCAGAATGGAAATGGACCAAGGTCCACGACCTGAACTTGTTATATAACTGGGCTTTAGTTACTGACGACAAGGAGATTGAAGAGGGAAGCTTAGGGGATGATGAGCAGTCAGAAGGACAGGACCCGAATGATGAGGAGTATGAGGACTGTCACTCTATGGGAGAAGAGAGTGAAGAAGAGATAGACACAATAGAGTACGACACGGAGGGAAAAGCAATAGAACAAATCAGGGCAGACTTGAGGCCTAGGAAAGAAGGGATCAGTCGAAACGAAAAAGGAGTCATGCGAATGGAGTATGACAGAACCTGGCTAGAGCGCATAGGAGCCGTGGATTACGAGCAAGCCAGAGTAGCACAACCATGGGTAATCCCAGTGCTCAAGACAAATGTACCTACAGAACTACGACCCCCTGGGGAAACATCTTCCTCAAGTGAGGGATGCGAGTTTAACTCAGACTCGAAAGTTAGCACTGAAAGTGATCCCAAGATACCACAACCCTCTAAGGTCAAACGCACCAAGGGAGACTTGCCAGTCCACCTGAGGCGTAGAAGGCTAAAAGAGGAGGCCAAAAAGCTAGCAAGGGACTCAGGAGTAGAAAGGCAGAAGAAACCACAAGATCTGCCCAAACGGTTACAAAATTTAAAAAGGGTGACAGAGTGGTGATACTATTAGGTGCAAAAAGACAAGGTTAGACTAGTGAACCGATTGAGGGACCCGCCAAAGTCAAAGAGGTTAACTTGGATGGGGAAGGTTAAAAACCAAGACCGGTGTTCATTGCCGATGACTTGGTGGAGGATGAAGAGACCAAACTCGTTGCGCTCCTGCAAGAGTACATTGACGTATTTGCCTGGACACTGGACAACTTAAGGGAGTCGACCCTAGAGACGTGACTCATAACATCCCAATGGTCCCAGATGTAGTGCCAACGAAACAACAACCTTATCCCATGAATCCCAAGCACGCCCATGCAGTAAAAGAGGAGATTGATAAACTCATGAGGGTAGGTTTCATATATGAGATCGAGCACACGGACTGGGTATCACCTATCGTGATTGTCATGAAAAAAAAAGGAAAAATCCGAGTGTGCGTGAACTACAAAAAAGTGAGTGCCGCTACAAAAAGGGATAACTATCCTTTACCTTACACCGAGCACATGCTTGAGAGGGTAGCAGGAAAGGAAGCCTACAATTTTCTGGATGGTTTCTCGGGCTACAATCAAGTGCAAGTGCACCTCGATGACAACCACAAGACTGCCTTTGCCACGGAATGGGGCGTGTTCACCTACATTGTCATGCCTTTTGGGCTAATGAACATACCTGCAACTTTCCAACGCCTAATGTGCACTATCTTTAAGGACATGCTTAGGCGCGAACTAGAAGTGTTCGTAGACGACCTATGTTTACACTCTAATTGGGCTGAACACTTGGAGAAATTGAGAACTGTCTTTGAAAGGTGTAGGTTGTACCACCTCTCGTTGAACCCCTTAAAGTGCCAGTTCTGGGTAAAACAAGAATGCATCTTAGGGCACGTAGTGTCAAGGAACGGTATTGCTACTGACTTTTCCAAAGTCAGAGTCATTGTTGACTTATCGCCACCCGATAACTACAAGGGAGTTCAGTGCTTCTTGGGACACACTGGATATTATCGACGATTTGTACTAAATTACGCACTAATAGCTAGACCATTGTACAAGCTATTGATAGTGTTTGAGTGGACGGAGGAATGCCAGCGTGCATATGAGGAGTTGAAAAAGGCTCTTACGACTGCACCAATCTTACGAGCCCTAGACTGGAACGTAACATTTCATGTACACATAGACGCCTCTAAGTTCGCTATTGGAGCCGTGCTATGCTAGCCTGGTAAACATAACTTGGATTACCCGGTGAGTTTTGCTAGCAGGCAGCTCACAGAGACCGAGATGAACTATTCCACGATAGAAAGGGAGGGGTTGGCCATGGTATTTGTAGTAAAGAAATTTAGGGATTACCTATTGGCCACTCCCTTTGTCTTCTTTGTTGACCATCAAGCCTTGCTGTATCTTATGAACAAGCCTTGCGCTACGAGGCGCATAGCTAGATGGTTACTCCTCTTACTGGAGTTTGACTTCTCTGTGGTTGTATGCAAAGGAAAGCAGTATTACATGGCTGACCACATGTCCCGCATACCCATAGGAGAAGCTGTTGGACAAGGTGTGCTTGACGATTTTCCAGATGCCCATCTTTTTAACCTGTCTAGTGAGAGAGAATTATTTAAAGCTGATCTGATGCCGTATTGGGCCAATGACATAGTGCAAGTACTAAAAATTTGACTACCAGAGTGACCTATTGAGAAGGCCAAGCTGAAAAGACTTATCTTGAAAATTCAGCCATACCAACTGATAGTTGGCCAACTCTACAGGTTGGGACAAGATGGTTTATTGCGCAGATGCATATGTGAGCACGAGATGCATGACGCATTGAACAAAGCACATGGTAGAATCGCTGGAGGACACTTTAGCGAGGACACAACAGCCCAAAAGGTGCTACAATCCCAACTATGGTTGCCCACCCTCTTCCGCGATGCAGCTAAATTTGTAAAGCACTGTGATGAGTGCCAAAGGACCAAAGTGCCTATGCGAAAGGACAAGATGGAGTTGACCCCTGTCATAGCCCGACAACCCTTTGAAAAATGGGGCATCGATTTTATTGGACCTATCAGTCCTGCAGCACAATATTCCCAAGCTCGCTACATCATAGTGGCGATCGACTATCTAACGAAATGGGCAGAGGCACGAGCCACGAGGAAGAATGATGCTAGGACCACCGCAAAGTTCTTGTGGGAGTAGATCATTTCACGGTTTGGCTGTCCAATCGAACTTGTAAGCAACCAAGGCACACAGTTCATTAATGAAGTGATTACCCACTTGCTCTCTACTTTCCTAAAAATTCATCAGAAGTCCTCTCCCTATTACCCTCACGCTAATGGCCTAGCCGAATCCACAAATAAAATCTTAGTCAACGTGCTTACAAAAGTCGTGTCTACTTCAAGAAGTGACTGGGACAACAAGCTAATGGCGGCCTTGTGGGCTTATCGCATAGCTTATAAAACGGCTGTGGGACAAACACCTTTTAGGCTGACGTACAGAACTAAAGCCATTTTAACCTTAGAATTCTTCATCCCTAGCTTGAGGCTAGCAGTCCAGGAGCGTTGGGAGGGAAGAGAGGCTTGGACCAACCGCTTGGTGGAGCTAGAGCACTTAACGGAGACCCGAATCCTCGCCACTCACTCTTTGATTTGTGAAAAGGCTCGACAAAATATGTGGTTTGACAAGCATGTCAAGTAGCAAGACTTCGAACAAGGGGACCTTGTTCTGCTATACTTGTTAAAAGGACATAAACAGAAGATGAATTTTCGGGGGCTAGGGCCTTTGAGAGTACACATGATTGGTAGGATCGGGAATGTCGAGTTGGAGACACTTGACAGTGAAGGAATAGGCTTTTTTAATGGCAGCCGCATTAAGCAGTACTATCCTCCTTCCCATCCATTACATGAGCCACCCATGCTAGAACCCCCACTGAACGTCCGCATGGCTACTGTAACTGACCTTACAGATCAGGACGAAGAAGCAGTGGCACCGGTGTATCTACGAATCACAGTCGTAGCAGGAGCGGTGTATTCTTTCAAGGTCTTGATTGATGAAGGTGCTGACTACAACATCTTGACGCACCACCATTGGACGCATTGGTCAACCGAAACTACAACCCACTAATGCTAAACTCACCCCGTTTGGGGTTACCGCTTATTCACTCCTAGGAAAGTGCAAGGTGGTAGTTTCCATCGAGTCTGAAAGTTTACCAGCCTTCTTCCATGTGTTGCCTCATACTAAAGGAGCCGGTAATGTGTCACTATTGGGTAGCACTTTCAAGAAGCAAACAAACTATAATGTGGATTACAATCTAAACCGCATACATCTTGCTATCGGCAATGTGCGTATAGTGACGACCTTCAGCAAGGGCTGTCTTAATTCTCCCACCTTTACGAAGCCACTGGTAGAAACCCCTACGACTACGCTTCAGCTCGAGTCTGAATAGAAGGAAACTACGGCCTCGTGTCGGGCTCTCGACCCCAAGCCCAAACCCACCAAGAGCGCTCACGAGGCCAAAGAGTCCAAGTTTCTATGGGTGCCAAAATGCCAAAAACCACATCCAGGTAGACCACCCAAGTGTGATTCTAAACGTCAAAATCATCGACCGTCACAGCCTAAGAGGCAGGCTAAATGATATCAATGTAGACACACAATCACGTCGCGTTGGATCCCCAAAGATCTTTTGCGAGCACAAGGATAATACGAGGGCAATCCCTAGATTTGGCTGCCTAAAAAGACCCAGCTAAAAAGCTCACCTACAAGTAATCTCATCCTAGTGAGGGAGGCTTGCACAAGCGGTGCCCAGAACATAGTCAGCAGGCCATGGCCAGCTGTGGCTAGTAAGTCTTAGCTCATCTATCGACCAAAGCAATGCCACAGGCCTTAAACCTACCTAATCCAGAGAACTAAAAAATCACTACGACTTCTCACTCAGAACCTAGCACAACCCCTAGGCCCTCGGAGCTTCCTACAGCACCTCAAAGCGCTTCAGAGTGCAAGGCCCAACCCGTGCCACCGATGAGGGAGTCAGCACTATCCAGTCTAGTTGCACCACCCCCACCAGCAGGTCTTAAACCTTCATACGCGATATGACCTTTCCTCTCCTTGGCTAAGGACCTTGCCGTGACTTATGGGGATGACTTAATAACCTGCATTAAGATGTTGGGCAAAACTTTTACTACATTCGCTAGAAGTTATGAACGGCTAGACCTAGGTCTTCTTGACAAAATGCTTGCTTCGGATGTTCGTGCATTACCATGCACTTGAGAAGAATATGAACTTATGACCACTAAATTCCCCAAAATTGCTGCTGAACTGATAGCAAATGACAAAATCTCAAAGGAACAAGCTGCCCTCAAAAGACTCATCACTTCGTATCATAAGCCTCCTCGTTCTACTCCTGAACAGGAGTTGCAGGAGCTCACGCAGATGGCAAGCTCGCCTTCCATGTTCTTGCAGCAGTGGTTTATGCTAAGAATCCAATGGGAGAAAAAAGGTTGCCGAATAATGACCAATGCTGAGCAATGCAGGGCAGTTAAAACCATCGAATATGATCCCACTTATGTGGCACCTATCTCGTTTAGGGTCTTGGCCATCATCCGTAATCAGCATTTGGACGACCATGTGCTCGCCCACCCCTACATTGACCAATTCCTCACCGCAGAGGAATTACATGTTGCCAGTCTCCTCAATACTGGAGATCTCTTCCACGATGTCTTGACCTACATTTCCCAAGTCTCCATCCAACCATCTACTCTTGATTGTTGTGCCCAACTCGAATACAATCCAAGCTTCTATGATTGGTTATTGTCCAAGTAAGTCAACCCACGCGAAACAGCGTTTACCTCGTCCTTCTTGTGCTAATCCTAGGAAGGATTCCTTGAAAGATCCCCGACAGAAGGGGAAGCAATGTGAGCAAGAGCAGAGAAAAAATGAAAGTTATGCTATCTAGCTCGCAGATTGTTATGATTAAGTAAGTTCCTCTGGAAGAATACTGCAAAGGAAAACAATAGCAATGGTCAAGCCTCTAAGCAAGTAGACCCATTTTGGGCACATACATTTTTCTCTCAAACTGAGTTTTGATTAGAAATAAGCCGATTGTTAGGCATTAATGTTGGCATGGTGTGTTGACAGGTCACCACCATGGCAGGACAAGAGAAAGGGGGCAAACTCCCATTCTCTGAAGAAGAGATGACCAAATTCGGCATCAGCATCGAGACGCAAGGATTCAGTCAATTCACTTTCAAGCACACACTGAATCTGAACGAGGCCATCCTCGAGGAACTTGCGATCAAAGACTTGGTGGACAGATGCCACCTCCACAAGTATGTGGAAAAGGTGGGGCAGCCCGTGGATTACAGCATGTGTGTAGATTTCTTGAGAAACTTCGACAAGAGCAGGAACTGTGGCACTGTCACAGTAAGGACAGGGGAGCAAGAAAGAAGAATCAAAGTGCCCCTCAATGAAACAATCATAGAAAAGGCCCTAGGGCTTGTTCCCAATAAAGAGAGACGGACGAGACGGGATGTTTACGCCATGCTGGGGGTAAAGAAAGAAGCGATGCACACCGTGGATGGAATCAGCTTGGCTGACATCCCGAACCCAGCAGTGAAATTACAAGCGAAGATGATCCATACCCTCTTCTCGGGCCAATGGTACAATGCATTGATGAAGAGGATTGGGATCCTACTGTTGGAAAGCATCGCAGCAGGAGTCCCTGAAGAGATAGACTAGAATGGGTTCAAAGTTTAGTTGGCCTCCTCACTCCGGCGGAAGCATCAACAGGAGGAGAATCCCCTGCCTCAACCGCGCACTCTGCAAGGAAGAAACTTGCATCAAAGGAAGCTACAATCAAATACGGGGGTATCCTGACAGCCATCATAGACGAAGCAATAAAGCATGAGGGCATCATGTAGGAGCAAGCTACGCATCAAATCCCACCTCACCACGAAGGAGGGGAATCAAGCGAAAGAACAATAAGTGACAAGGGAGAGCAAGAGTTGCTGCCTACACGAGCGAGCAAACCCGAAGAACAAAACAAAAGTGACAGGAGACAGAAGGAGAAGAAAGAGAAATTAAGTAAGGAAGAACGGGCTGACATCAAAAGGTCTCAAAAAGAGTCTCGAAGGGCTGAGGAAGAAAGGAGGAGGAAAGAGGAGGAGGAGCTTGCAAGGATAAGAGAGGAGTCAAAGAAGGCAGAAGAGGACAGGAAAAGAAGGGCGGGAGAAGAAGCCGAAGAGCAGCGATTGAAGGAACTAGCCGAATTGGCAGAAGCTACACGAAGATCTGTGGAAGAGACCCATGGGGGTGGAGAACTCGAACCTGTAAGCCCCCTCCATAAAGCTAAATCCAGTGCAAGTGTGGAAGCAGCTCTAGTGGTCGTAGGGAAGGGCAAGTCCCTGCTACATCCACTTCCTTCCTCCTTTGTTCCGACAATGGTTGAAACCACGACTGCAACCACCACACAACCCACACCTCCCCTTGATATGGCACAGCTCATGACCATGGTGCAAATGCTAGTGAGCAAGGTGGCCGAAATCGTGCTTGAAACCAGATTGAAAAGGCCCACCACCGCAGATACAAAGTCACGGCAAGACCCTAAACAACAAAGGCTGGAGGCATCGACCACCACACCCCATACTCCCATGCCTGCCGACACTGACTATGACACGTATGTGGCCGAGCTACTGACACAACTGGACAAGGAGAAAGAAGAGAAGAAAGTGGCCTTGCTGGAGCTAGAGAAAGAAAAGGAGATGTTAGTGGCCCTCAGGCTACAAGTCTCAAGGCAGGAAGCCAACAGACTGAGAGAAATAAAGGCACTATAGGACCAGCTAGCAGAAAAAATGAAGGAAGCCCAAAACAATGAAAGCCACCTTAGACAAAGACTGGAGGACGAGGAGCAGAGCCTAGTGGCGGAACAAAGGAGCCTAAACCTACTGATGCAGCAATACACTGATCTACAGCAAAGGGTCGCTCAAGTGGAAATGCTCTACCAAGGGGTTCAGGAAGGCGAAGCCACTGTTCCATCAAAACATGCCATAGAACCCCAGTCGTGGTGGGAGCTAGAAGAACAGAACATGTTAATAAGAGAAATCGAATTCTTAAAGAGTGAAGGGCCAGGAGTCTCAACAGCTGAAGCAAAACGGCTACAGGATGAAGTGCAAAGATTGCAAGATGTGCTGGAGACCTCCCAGGAAGACGTAGAAGCCCTCATGGACATGGCTTTCAATAAAAAAAGGCTATTCCTTGAAATCCGAAGCCAAGAGCAGCTGGTGCAAGAAAAATCAGAAATCCTGGCCAAGGTGTACCAAAGGCTCAGCATTGTCGATCAAGCGAGAGGGATTGCTGAAGAACAGCTAGCTCATAAATTAAGAGAAAGAAACCAATTATGGTTTTTATCAAATGAGCAGCAACAGGTAGTAACCACCCTGGCGAGCCAACTGGAGGAAGAAACGAAAAGGCTGGAGGAGAGAGCCATGGAGTGGGAAAAGAAAAATTTTGATAGGGTAAGGGACTTAACCGAATGCCTGGCGATGGCAGAATGCGAAAGAATGCTTGCAGAAGCTAGGGTTGAGGTTGCAGAAATAACCACTAAGACCCAGCGGCAGGCCTTCCTCAACACGGTGCTCCATATGACACAAGCTGAGGGCGATGATCCACTGGAAAAGGTGAAAAGAAAGTTGGAGCTAACCACCCAAGATCTAAGATACGGTCTTCAAGAGCGGGAGCTTACAACAAGTACAAGAATCACTAAAGAGCAACAATTCTACTACCTATGTTGTACGGGCCTTTCCACTGCGGAGCTCAAGGAGTTAGGTTTTTAGGAGCAGGAGCAGCCACCACCACCACCACCAGTCATTCCCCCTGTGGTTGAGCGAAATGTTGAAGAGGGTCCGGATTTCGAGCAAGATGATGACAAAGAGCCACAAAGGATGCCGATTCCGCCTCAACCCGATATCCCACAGGAGGAACCTGCAGATGCCAATCTACCTGAACACATAGTTGCATGAAGGAGAAGGAGACAAGAGTTAGCTGAGGAGGCCCAACGCCGAGCACGCACACTTCCACGACAACTCCTTGAGGAGCCCATGCCACTGAGGAATGATACAGATCCTATAGACTAGCCCCAGGAGTTGGTCATCTGGCGTCAGCGAGAGTTACATAAGAGGCCGTTCAAGCTTTTGTTTTCTTTCCCACGCTCTCTGGACCGGACCCTGCCTCCAGGAGTTGTAGCCAAGATCAAAGATCTAGCTAACAAACTTGCAAATAGATGGATGGAAGAAAGGAGCATGATAATGACTAGGTGGCGACAAGAGCCACAAGAGGACTGGGAAGACAAGGTCAATCTGGTTCCCAAAACCATCCAAGGCTACGAGGCACAGTCGAAATGGCGAAGGAGGATTTGGTACACCAATTTTGATGCATGGACCGCATTTTGTAGTTCACTCCCCGAAGAGTGTAACGATCCCATATACATGCCCTACCCCCGTAGGCATGGAGTGGACTATGATAGAGATTTACATGGGGATTATGACTTCCCAAAAATATATAATGTAAATGCTAGGAGCCCTGAGGAGTGCTTAGTGTTTAGGGTAGAAGATATACTTCTCTCCATAAATCATTTTCTTGTAGACTTTTCTTCCTGCCTCGATCCAGCATTTTTGACCACTTGTAATTACCTCCGACTTATCAAATTCCTGCTACTCCAGAAACCCACAGCAGAGGAAGCCCATCTCCCCCCACTCTTCTTTGATATTAACCTAGGAATAGATAGTAGAGCCATGACTAGGTTGATGATGCGGGCTACTCTCCTCCCTACCTTCTGCCTAGAGCTCTTAGAAAATATGAGTGACACCCGCTTTGCAAGGTGTAATCACCCCTTCTTGTCCACCACTCCTCAGAGAGCTAAAGACGGTATTAAAGAATACCTACAAAGTCACGCATTTTTATCACAATGTCTGCGATCACCCCGTGACTAAATAGGTGCCATATACCTTGCCAAATGTACTCTCTCCTATTTCTTTAAAAAAAAAAAAGGCCAGACAAGAGCAAAAACAACAAAGCTGAAACATGAATTCACATGTGCTTGTAGTCTTCCTTCACTATTATTGTGCACCACACTCACTGCATCTAGAGTCCTCTCTAGCCCCTCCCCCACTTCACACTTAGGGCACATCAAGGGCAGGACTTTCAGACCTGTCACCCTAAGTTTTGCACTGCACCTCCAACAATGCACGAATTGGGTCCTCAAGAGTGGGACATTACCAAGGGCTTACCCAAGGTTAGCATTTCCCAGTTCCACAAGCACAAGCACATGCACTACACAGTGAGATAGACACACCCCCTAGGAAGTGCACAACTTTTCTTGCAGGTTATGTTCGTGTTTCCAAGAACTGGCTGTTTGGCTGAAGAAGATCATCCACTACATCCTCCAATGGCAAGGAATTTTTCCATCAGTTGGACATAACTCCATTCCCACAACTTTGAAGCTTCACCGCAAAGGTCTAAAGGGATCTACACACTTTATGTTGCCAAACATCCATCTCTTGATGGCTGCCATGACTGAACTAGATCAAGCAGAAGAAAACCTTGGATGGATCTGCCATTGGCATGGATCTTGGAACTTTATTGTCCAACGATCCCTGCCCAATGCCTCAAGATCTACGGATCACATATTGATTCCACATGCCTGAAGACCTTCAACTCAAAACTGAAGACCTTCAACTCAAAACTGAAAACCTTCTACTCAAAGACAAGGATCTCCAACCACAGCCATGGATTTTCAAGGCAAACAATGTTTGGGGGGTTTTTCTAGAATAAATACCTCCAATACCATCCTCCTAAAGGATTGCTTATTGCTTCAAGCGTTTCAGATACTCCAAGGACAACCGGCTACCTAATGGGGTGCCATAACAGTGTGAAAGATGCCTAGGATCTTCATGGAGCCTAAAGGATGCTGGAATCTCTCCTGGTTATCATCATCAAACCCCATCACTTCTCATTCACAAGCATCAGCGTCATCTACTCACCCGATCCACCTCACGACAGCATCATCTATTCCACTACCTCCCACCACCGTGCCATGGGACTAGCACTTGGCTAGGAGGGGGGTAATGTTTACTGTAGCACAGAGGAGCGAGAAATGGAAAAAAAAGAAAAGAAGGAAAAGACGCCTTAACTAGCAACTAGACCCTGGGAAAAATCAAATGCACGCGCATGACCGTCAAGAAGTCTTAGAGTCGCCCAAGGAGAGTAAAAGAATGAAAATCTCACCATTAAGTGCGAAAACACTTCGAAAACCATGTAAGAGAGTTCTAGGCTCACTCCTGTGCAAATTGTATGCATTAGTTGGGGATAGGATAGACTAGAATAGTGGGAAATGAGAAATGGGCCTAGGTTAATGGCCGGCTATGTAAAAAAGGGGGATGACCGCCCATGAAAAATAGGGCATGTATATAAAGCTGAAAAGTGAATGGGAAGCTCATTCTTGTGTGTGGCCAAAGCTTCCTCCTCTTCTTCTCTTGTTTTTTGCCTTCTTGCTTGTGCTTGAGAGAGGGATTGAGAGAGTGTGAGGGAGTGAGGGAGTGATTGTATGAGAGTGAGGGATCTTGGAGAAGAAGCTCTCCATCTTCTTTCTTCATCTTCTCCTCCTCTCTTCTCTTCTCTTGTCTCACGCGTGGCTATGGAGGATGAAGCTCATGGGAGAGGGATTGAGGTTGCTTGAGCTTGCCTCAAGGATCATGGAGCTACCAGTGTGCAAGAAAGAGGAGGGTACTCAATCAAGAATCAAGGTAAGCTCACTACACCTGTAAGGTAGGCATTGCATGTTGGCTATGTGAGAGGTAGCCATGGCCACTCGGTTTGAAACACTCGAGCAATAAGTGGTCCGTAGGTCTCGGGGTAGAGCTTGAAGCTCCCCTCCATTAAAGTAAGCTTTATCCCCAACCGTGCAAAGAAATCATGAGCTTCATCTACATCCAACTCACCCCTATCTGTGGTAATTTTTTCCACATAGCCATACTGACAAAAGATCTCTTCTAAGAGAAAAGTACACACAACATTTTTTATCTTATTACGTAAAGCTTTCCCTTCCACTTGATTAGTCAAGTCTTCACGAGCAAGCACAAGATACCTCATTTTCCAAAGAGCTGTAGGCATTGTGACCAAATCCATCACCCACTTAAAATGAAGAGACAATGGATATGTGGGTTGCAATCCATCCCGATGTCTCACAGATGAATACATTTGATATGTCATACATGTTTCCACAAAGTGAGCAACATCCTTATACATACCCTGCCACCAATATCTTTCTTTAATATTTGTAAAAGTACCCCAAACACCTCTATGACCAGCCCACAAGCTTTCATGAAATTCTTGCATTACTTTTACTTGTGAAGCTCTGTCACCCAAAACTCATAATGGCATATCCTATTTCTTTTTAGTATGTTTCCATAAGTATCCATCTTTTAATAAAAACCCATACACTTTTCTCTTGATTTTCTTAAACTCCTCATCTGACTATTCATCTCTCTTTGTTAATGTACTGAGGTATTGACCAATTCTCAGCCACTCTCCTGTATATTTAACACAATATTAGTGAGTTTGGAAATCTCCCAATTCCCATTTTTTGAATACTAAAAAGGTGGCACCCGGATAACATGCCCATAAGTTTCTCAAAACCATATGATGTGACCTATCATTGGAAAGTACTTGAAAATAGAATTTTATGAGCTATAGAGCGCTCAATTTGGAGTTATAGGGTTCAAGTTATGACAAATCCAAAGATTTGACCACGTGTCCCAAACTTATGAAAAATTCCCATATTTTCCAATATGGTGTTATTTGTCTTCTAGAAACACTTCTACACAAGATACAAAACATCTAAAGTGTCTTCTCTTTGTTGTTCAAGCTTCTATTAATGTTGTAGCAACACATTGCATTGCTAAATTCACTCTTGCAACATCATTTTCATCCATAAGAAAGTAATATTCTTCCTCCTCATCCATCATCCCATCTTCATTCTCATAACGTTCTATAGATAACATGACTGCCATTGGGTTATCTCTTCCTGCAATATGCTGAAATTCAGGGTTCAAAGATTTGATGTGTGCAATCCACCGGAGCATAGCAATGTCTGGAGTAGCACAACTAGTAATCATACCCAATACCAGTGGCAAACAATCGGTCTCAATGACTACATGAGCACCCATAAAATACTCCTTATCACATTTAAGGGATGTCACAATTCCCCATAATTCTCTTTTAACCAGTGGATATCTTCTTTATTGTTCAGTCAATACTTTAGCACCAAAGCGAATTGCATATATTTGTCCTTCCTCATCATCTTGCCCAATTTCCCATCCAATCCCAATTGGGCTTATATCAACAGTAATAATGATAGGCTTTTCATGTGAATAGTCAGCCTTTCTCAATGAAGGAGAAGATTTTAAGAGTTGCTTCAATTTCTTCATTGCTTTCTGATGCTTTCTTTCCCAATGAAATTTCTTACCTTTCCTTAGAAGCTGATAAAGAGCATCAGCTACATGTGAGGAATCCATATCAAATAGAACACACATGAACCCAATAATATACACACCTCTGATACATTTGTGCATACATCTTGCATTCTATCAATCCCATCTATTTTTGCTGGTGATGATCTTTGCCCATAAGGCCCACACATATGCCCAACAATCTAATGCCAGGAGGCATATTTCACGGTGGATTCCGTGCCACGGTGGATTCCGTCAGGTTTTACGGTGGATTCTGTAAACTTTGATGACCGGGGCTCATACACAAAGTGGACTCTTTGTGTGAGAAGTTGATGGGGACGCCTGTCCTTTTCGGGCGTTTCATTAATTTAGTGTGTAGATGGGTGATTCCATAGCGGGTGACTCCCCAAAATGCATATTAAATTAATAAACGTTTATGAGTTTTGAGTGCGCACTCGTAATAAATTAAGGTTAGGATTTATTTCTAACCAGTTGATTTATTTATGTAGCTGAAGACTGCTAGGTATTCACTTTTGTTGGTTTAATTGTATTATTTTACTAACGATTGTGAATGCTTTAGTTGATGTGTAGAGATAGCAGCAGTGGCGGAGGAAAGCATTGGTGGATAGCGAGTATTCAATCTATGGATTATATTTTGATAGTCGCCACGCCTATATTTTGTCATGTCTATTGAGGCATTGATTATTTATTATTATTTTGTATGCGCCCATGCGCACGGTTATGTTATTTCTATTTGGACATTGTATTGGGCGTGCCAGACTCTAAGGGCACCGTCCATTAGCTTTATTCTTATTTTTGTAAAAGCAAACTCAAAAGCTAAAAGCTTGTTATATTTTTGTAAATTGGGCTATTATTGAGCATGAAGAAGAAATATACATAAAATACATGCTTTGTGAAGCGCTCACACAAGGCATGGGGGAAGATTGCACCCAATTGGTCTTTTGCTCTTGTCGTTCATGCTTTTTACCTTGTAACTTGTGCAAAAAGTAGATTTCATTGTTCTTGAGGACCTTCCGGCATTCACTACGCGAGCATACAACGACCGATCTGCGCACCAGTGGTATCAGAGCGGAGCTGAGATCAAGAGCTACCAATTGCTACCCATCTCGTGCGAAGGCGGAGCTCCTGGAATGATCGGGCTCTACGGTCAATCTCATCGCGAACCGTTGATACAGGCAGACTTCTGGCGATCAAGAACCCCTGTTTCTGCCATTGGATCGCGAAGGACCAAGCTATACAGGCGGAGGACCACTCCTTCATCTCCTTCATCAAGTCGTGGACAACCAGAGATAAGCTTTATTATTTCCATAGCTAGTTCTTTCAAAAAGCTTAATAGTAAGCTTATAAGCTTTAAAGAAGCTTAAAAGCTTCACAAAATCGGTCCGCAAGGTATCGAAAGATCTCCATTTTTTTTCGCGACGGTTCAAAACGCTCCCCTCCCCCACGATCTGCGCCGATTAAGCTCTAATAAGCTTAAGCTTAATCCATTAAGCTTAGTCTACTCAAGCAAGTCAATCCTGCAAGTCACCAAACTCCAGGACACACCACAGAAGTCAAGTTCTACAAGTAATTTCTGATCAAGTTCTGCAAGTTCCTTAAGTCAGATAAGTCACATAAGTCTGTAACTCTGCAAGTCAGACTAGTCAACTGGAGTCAGAACTGACTTGTGCTCAAAACTCCTAAAAGGACTGTTCCTGCGCAGAAACTCCGAACTGCAAAGTTGTTCATTGGAAGGTACTCTACCCATACGCAGGTTTGCTGAAGCATTTTCAGCATATGAAGAAGGATAAATCGCAGAATTTCTGAAGATTGAGAAAGTTATATCCAAAAACACATAAGCCTTGTATTCCCGAACTTGAGCTACGCTCATCCTGCTAACCTGATTTTGAGTGAGAAAGGTCTTTTGAGTTTTACAGGATGACGGAACCATATATGGATGATCTTATGGCTAAAGGCGACTTACCTGAGCCTACGATGGAGCAAAAGCTAGACTTAATCATGATGCAATTGGAAGAAGAACGAAGGGCTAGGCAAGCATTGCAAGCGCAACTGGCAAATTTACAAAGAGCATCTACCGACAAAGAAGAACTTCAAGCTGAAGATCTGATTCGACGTACCATCGACGCAACTCTTGAAGCACAAACCATCCACAAGGAATCAAAGATAAGTAAACGAAGTTTCAAATTCCGTACTTTCAATGGCATACGAGAAGGAAAAACTGTTCTAGCATTCATTAGTCAGTTTGATGACTATTTCCATGAGTAAACCTATGCAGAAAAAGATAAAATCAAGTGTGTTACTAATCATTTAGTAGACAGAGCATCTCTTTGGTGGACTGTAGTATGCAAGAGCATAGATTGTCCTGCTACTTGGGAAGATTTCAAGAAGAAGTTCATGCAGAATTTCCTTCCACCGCAATTTCATGAGAAAGCTATTAAGCAATGGGATCTTCTCCAACAACGGGATCGTGAGCCTATTCCTCAGTATACAGAGCGTTTTTGGAATGCATTACTCCAATTACGCATGCTTGAAGACGTATCAGAAGTGATACATAAGTGCAAGTATATGTCTAGACTCCTTGGACATTACTACGCTGAAGTTAACATGTTCAAGCCTGCTACCCTTGAAGACGCTATTTCACTAGCTCACGACACTGAAGATAAGCTACGAGGTAGAGACAGACGACCACACCAATTCCAAGCCAATGGTAACTATGGATCTAAACAATTCAATTCCAATTTTAGAAGATTTAATCCAGGTCGTTTCTCTTCATCATCTTTCTGCAAAAATTGGGCAAAACCACTTGCATTACCATCCAATATCAATCAAAACCCTAAGCCTATTCCACAGCCAAATCCTAATGTATCTAGACTTCCGGCCATTGCAAACAATGTAACCAAAGCCAAGCCAATAGTATGCTATAAATGCCACCAGCCTGGATATCTAGCAGCAAATTGTCATTCAAAGAAGCCACCTGCTCATATCAACTACCTTGGAGCAATGGACGAAGACGAACATGAAGATATGCCTGATTTCACTGAAGATTAGGATGACACTACTACTACTTCCGATACTTTACTAGGTATGCCTACTCCACATTCATTATTGACTATGAAATGTTTGGTGCATGGAAAGGAAAAGACTATTTTGCACGATGACGGTAGTACTCATGATTTTATTTTAGCAAAATTGGTAAAAGAATTGAAATTACAGACTGTACCTATGCATTATCGCATCAAAGCTGCATTCTTAGGCACTAGGTATAATGGTACACAGGAAGTGTAAGACTTAGAAATTCAAATTGGTCAATACACTGAAAGAAGAAATTTCTTAGTTGTTCCATTACAGTCGAGTGACATTATTTTAGGTATGCCTTGGCATCACCAACATAACCCAGATATAGATTATTCCACACACACAATGAATATTAATTTTCAAGGAAAATCTATTATATTATATGGTATGCATGCATCTAATGTTTTTCCACTGCTTTCGCATACTCAAGCTAAACGTGCATTACGCAAGAGTAGTAAATCCTATCTTATTTGGGTGAATGAATTGCAAGTAAAGGAAAATCATATGCACCCTAGGCATAAAGAATTTCTTGCATATTTTAAGGACTGTTTTGCAGAAGACCTACCACCTGGTTTACCTCCTTCACGTCCAGAAGACCATAAGATAGATTTGATCCTTGGCACACAACCACCTTGCAAAGCACCATATAGGCATAACCAGATAGAGCAAAAAGAAATCCAGAGTTAAGTTGAGGAATTACTAAATAGAGGATTGATTAGACGTAGCAGTTCTCCATTCGGTGCACCTGTTCTGTTAGTCAAGAAAAAGAATAATACCTATCGTATGTGCATTGACTATTGAGCTTTAAATAAGATCACTGTAAAGAATAGGTATCCTATTCCTCGAGTTGATGACCTTATGGATAAACTGCAAGGATCTGCTATATTTAATAAAATAGACCTTAAGTCTGGTTATCATCAGGTGAGACTAGATAAGTCTGACATATTCAAGACTGCATTTAGAACACAGTTTGGTCATTACGAATTTTTAGTCATGCCATTTGGATTGGCTAATGCACCTGCTACTTTTAGTAGAATGATGAACCGTATATTTCTAAAATATCAGTATTGTGTAATTGTCTTCTTTGATGATATTTTGGTGTTTAGTCAAAATGAGAAAGAACATTATGAGCATTTGTCATTGGTTTTTCAGTTATTGAAAGAAAATCAAATGTATGCAAATCCTGAAAAGAGTGAATTCTTTAAAACAGAAATTGAGTATTTAGGTCATATTGTATCATCTGATGGAATTAAAGTTGATCCTAAGAAAATTGATACAATATTGAATTGGTATGTACCTAAAAACGTGCATGAGTTACGCTCATTCCTTGGTCTTACTAGTTTCTATAGGAAGTTTGTACGTAATTTTTTATTACTTGCATTACCATTAACCAAACTTCTCAAGAAAGGAATTTTTTATCAATGGACCGAAAATCAACAGAAATCCTTTGACTTACTGAAACATGCATTAACCCATGCCCCTGTTCTACAGTTGCCTGATTTTAATAGACCATTCTTTCTAGTAGTGACCAATGCTAGTGGATCAGGAATAGGAGCTGTACTTATGCAAGACAATCATCCTATAGCCTATTCTAGTTGTAAGCATTAAGACAGTGGAGACACTACTTAATGGGTTCAGAATTTATGATTAAGACCGATCAGCAAAGTATTAGACATTTACTTAGCCAACCCCAAATCTCTGACCGTCATATCAAATGGGCCTCCTTTATTCAAAGTTTTCATCCTATTATTCAATACCAACCTGGAAAAGAAAATGTAGTGGATGATGCATTGAGTAGAAGACATGCCATTCATAATATTTCTGTCATATCTTTTGATTCTTTGATTGTTATGAAAGATACATATCATCAGGATATTACTTTTCATGCTGATTGGAATAAATTAGTTCAAAATAATTTCATTCCTATTGATTCATTGTCATATAATGATGGATTTATGTTTTATGAAAAGAGATTGTGTGTTACAATTCCATTTCGATATTTTGTTTTGAATGAAATTCATTGTCCCCCATATCAAGGTCAAAGAGTTATCATATCTACCTTACGTATGTTAACTGAAGATTTTTATTGGCCGCATATGGATGCTGATGTATCTAACTTTGTTTCTGAATGTTTGATTTGTCAAAGAGTTAAGAGACATCATGGTAAACAGTATGGATTACTTATGCCTTTGTCTATTCCATCTAAACCTTGGGAACAAATTTCTATGGATTTCATTACTGGTTTACCTAATACTAAATCTAACCATGACATGATTTGGAAAATTGTAGATAGATTTAGTAAACAAGCATATTCATTCCATGTAAGAAAACTTTAACAACATCACAAGCAACACAATTATTTTTGAAAACTATTTTTACTAACCATGGATTGCCAAAAGTTATTATTTCAGATCGTGATTCTAGATTTTGTAACAACTTTTGGATTACTCTGTTTGCTAACCTAGGCACAAAGATTGATTTCTCATCTGCATTTCATCCAGAAACTAATGGACAAACAGAAGCCACTAACAGCACAATTCTAGATCTTTTACGTGCATATACTATCTCTAAACCATAGACATGGGACACACATTTGCATTTATTACAGTTTGCATATAACAATACACCACACACATCTACAAAGAAAGCACCGTTTGAAGTCATTTATGGATATAGATTATCTACACCTGTTGCATCTTTGTCAAATAGAATTCAAAGTGCTGATGATATTGCTAGTATGCATAACACTATTTTTGATGAAGTTAAAGATATGATTGCTAAAGCCCAGCAATCATATACTAAACAAGCCAACAAGAAAAGACAAGCAATGAATTTCAAAGTTGATGATTATATTTGGTTGAGAATAGAAAAACGTAGACTGCAAAGTGTAGATAGACATCTAGTTGTCAAATTAACCCCTAGATTCTATGGACCATTTAGGATCATTCATAAAATTAATGACAATGCATTCAAGTTAGAATTACCACCTCAGTGGAAAATTCACAACATATTTCACATTAGTTTATTGAGACCATTTAGAGGCCAATTACCTGTACACCCTGTTTAGGAAAACCCACCTTTATTAGAGGAAGAGACTGAAATACTTGAACTAGAAGCTATTATAGACAGTGACTTTATGACCACTAGAACTAGCCGAAGGTATTCTAGATATCTAGTTAAATTTAAGAACCATACTGTAGAGGAAGCACAATGGATGCACGCTAGAGACTTAAATGCTTTCCCCACTCTATTAGCTCCACATTGAGCTAATAGCAATTGGGGTCAATTGCTATCCCACCCCGGGGGTATGATGCCAGGAGGCATATTTCACGGTGGATTCCGTCAGGTTTTACGGTGGATTCCGTAAACTTTGATGATCGGGGCTCATACACAAAGTGGATTCTTTGTGAGAGAAGTTGATGGGGACACCTGTCCTTTTCGGGCGTTTCATTAATTTAGTGTGTACATGGGTGATTCCATAGCGGGTGATTCCCCAAAATGCATATTAAATTAATAAACGTTTATGAGTTTTGAGTGCACACTCGTAATAAATTAAGGTTAGGATTTATTTCTAACCAGTTGATTTATTTATGTAGCTGAAGACTGCTAGGTATTCACTTTTGTCGGTTTAATTGTATTATTTTACTAACGATTGTGAATGCTTCAGTTGATGTGTAGAGATAGCAGTAGTGGCGGAGGAAAGCATTGGTGGATAGCAAGTATTCGATCTATGGATTATATTTTGATAGGCGCCACGCCTATATTTTGTCATGTCTATTGAGGCATTGATTATTTATTATTATTTTGTATGCACCCATGTGCACGGTTATGTTATTTCTATTTGGACATTGTATTGGGCGTGCCAGACTCTATGGGCACGGTCCATTAGCTTTATTCTTATTTTTGTAAAAGCAAACTCAAAAGCTAAAAGCTTGTTATATTTTTGTAAATTGGGCTATTATTGAGCATGAAGAAGAAATATACATAAAATACATGCTTTGTGAAGCGCTCACACAAGGCATGGGGGGAGATTGCACCCAATTGGTCTTTTGCTCTTGTCGTTCATGCTTTTTACCTTGTAACTTGTACAAAAAGTAGACTTCATTGTTCTTGGGGACCTTCCGGCATTCACTACATGAGCATACAACGACCGATCTGCACACCATAATCAAAACCTCTTCAACTCCAAAGACAGACTTTTGTCTAGAAAGAGTTAAATGCACCTCTTCTAGACGTGTCAAAATCCTCTCACAATCCACAATATGGTCTGCAACAAATTGTATGCATCCATGAGCATCCATCTCTTCATTCTTTTCATCCACTTGCACACCCTTTGATTGGAACATCATCCAAGAAGGGCATAGTCAATTGTGGTATAAAATCCCTGAGTACCCTATTCATAGCAATTGTCATGTGTGCCACTAAGTTTGTTGCACCCTGTGGTAGAGTACACATCCGTACTAACCCCAAAGGAGTCTTCATGGTTGTGATATCCATGCTTTCAATTGCAAGCTGAAACTGATCATAACCCGAGTAAAGATCACCCAAAGAATAGATCGCTCTGCCTACAAAAGCCTCTCCAAATTCATCAACCACAGGACCTGCACCCACATTTCTTATGGTCACTTTATTGACGGGTTGCATGTCTTGAATAAATCTCAAAGCCCCATTCTTTTTGGGCACAGTAAACCAACAATTTGAGTACAGGGCTAAAGAAGGCTCCAAGATCTTCATGTGAATCTTTTCATTTAGCAAATCCATCGGCTTTGAACACAATATTAGTGAGTTTGGGAATCTCCCAATTTCCATTTTTTGGATACTAAAAAGGTGGCACTCGGATAACATGCCCATAAGTTTCTCAAAACCATATGGTGTGACCTATCATTGGAAAGCACTTGAAAAATGGAATTTATTGAGCTATAGACCGCTCGATTTGGAGTCATAGTGTTCAAGTTATGAAAAATCCAAAGATTTGACCATGTATCTCAAACTTATGGAAAATTCCCATATTCCTCAATATGATGTTTTTGGCAAGTAAGATTTAGGCATTGGAATAGGCCTCAAGTTCCATGGTACATGTGGCACAGTAAATATGACCATAGGAGAGACAACATTTGGATCCACACAACCTATTTCACTTGTCTGAAATGCAAATGCCTTCCCATGTCTAGCCAACATCCGCATAAAACAGACTCTCTCGGTAGGCAAAAGAAACCCTTCTGCACCAACTTTCAATTCCTATAATGTTTCAAATGTAAACTGATGACCTATATCTTTAAGATCCCGTAAGCTTGGCTGCCTTGACCTTTTTTCATGCATACCCTTACTCTTTGGTGGAAGTGGCAAAGCAATTGGTTTCATCTTTTTGTCAACTGTCTTATACTTTGCCTCCACAAGTGCTTCAGCCCACTGTAATCCTTCCTGCTGAGCAAACAATGCTATAACATCATACATATCCAAAGAACATACTGACAACACTTTGTTTTCAACCTCATTTTCTGCATGTATAGTTGCTAAAATTTCAGCCATAGTATCAGTAATATTTAGCCCATAAAAGATGCCTGAAATGCCATCATTTTTAGCTAGCAACCCCAATGCCCTCAGTTTCTTAGTAGCCCATTTCATAGATATGCATTCAGACCTACACATAGCTTCCATAGGCTTAAACCAACATAAATTGTTTGCTGTAAATAGTTTATGTAAGCTGAGAATTACCAATAGTAAATACATGCTTCCATAGGCTTAAACCAACATAAACTGTTTGCTATAAATTGAGAATTACCAATAGTAAATACATGCTTCATTTCATCAAGAGGCGAGTACACCCACTAAATAGCACTATTGTAGCCCCGCATTACAGCAGTGCTTAATGAAAATCTAGGTTTTTGAATTCCCTTGCATTTGGAACCAAAGGAGACTCTCCAAGCGTATCCTGATTTCTAGGATGATTAACACAAACAGTAAGAAATTGGACTGCTTTTCTCCCGTAACATCAACGAGCTTTTATTTCATTTCTTTGATGACCAAAACAAAGAAAACAACAAATCTTCACATAGCATCATAGTAGATATCTCCCACAAATTTGATAGAACCAAGCATAATCTTTAACATTTCATAGAATCCATCAATAGAACAAGAAACATAAAAGAATACACCATTTTTGAATGGAAATAAATCACATAGTATTTATCTTCAATGTCTTCATAGTTTTCTTTCTCAATCTCTCATATATAGTTACATTGTTTTGATAGAATTGACTATCTTTGGCTCTCTCTCTCTTTCTCTCTTATTACATCATCTCCTCACTACAATACTCAATAATGAGTCTCAATATTCCTTCTTAGGTCGTGGATACACCTCCCAAGAGGTATTTCTGTGTCGAAGAGGCACCAGAGTCATTACAGTCTCTTCATAGCTCACTACTGTCATTGTCACTTTAGTCTAGCAGCTGCTTCTTCCATTTATTTTAGCTCTTTTGAAATTAGATTCATCCTTTCCAAAAGTTAGAAAACTTTTCCAAAGTCACACATACATTCCATAGAACACTTACAGAAGATCTACAAAACAGAACAAATCAGGAACAGAGCAAAGACATAACAGAGCAAAGACAGAACAGAAGATCATTAGAGAATATCAAATACTTATAGATCATACTAAAACCATTACAAACGATCAAAAACTATTCAATAATATTTCAAAAGATTTCAACCTTCATCAATCCATCGATTCATGCTTCATACAGAAGAAAATCAGAACAAAACAGAAGCTATACAGAAGGTATCAGAACCTCAACAAAACATATCAAAACATCACAAAGCTTCATATTTCCACTAAAAATCATCATGAGCTTCCAAAATATAATCAATATCATCCAAAACACTCTTAAAAGCTTCCATTATCAACCATATATCACTCTAAATCCATAAAAAATCAACCATTCAGACCTCAAAAACAACAAAAATTAGTCAAAATTTCAGTCTTTTTTCACTCTTAACATATGCCCACACTTAGAAAGGAAGCGTCCTCGTGACCTAAGGAAAATAAGAATATAAGTTCAGTAAAAAGCTCAATTTAATCTTCTATAGTATCTTCAATAATCACTCCGCCACAACCCCAACTTATCACCTGTATCTCTAGAAAAGAATACTACTAAAGAAAAACTTCGTTATTCATTAACACAATTGATAAACGATAAAAAGTCATGACAAATTTGTAAAGGATATAAGAGATTCTTCACCTTTCCATCGTAGGCTTGCCATCCACCATCACCATCAATAGTTGAAAAGAGAGCTCTTGAACAAATTATTCAACCAGCACAAACTCATTACATACAAATTATTACAACACGCACACAAACACAACCATCTGAATGGCACCTCCAAAAGATGTCTCATTAAGAAACACAAAAGATGCATCCATGGGTATCAATGAAGATGATTCCTCTTGAAAGCTTAATGATTGCAAAAGTGATCCAGGGATAAAGACTCATTTACAAAAGATTTTGGAGAATTTTGAAAGAATTGAAGGCAGCACATTCGTTCTAGCAAAACAAGGTATTTGTAGGTAGAAAAAGGGCATGAAAATATAGGACATCTAATTGTTGGGAATCAATGTTCACATTGACATTCATACAAAGCTTTGGAATGGCCTTTTGATCATTATGGGAATGCCTATGCATATATGCTAGATACCAAGCAAAATGGGCGGTCAATCTCACTGAAGGATCTAGAGATTGTGAATATTGTTGAGAAAAATGGAGGTAATTTTGGTATGCTTTACTAACAGTTGTCCAATCCTCTAGAATTAATGGCCAATGAATCTGTGGTCCCGTAAGAGAATCAGTTGAGCTCCATCCTCTTCTTCTCGAAATCTGCTGATCAAATCCTTCGTACCCACTAACCAACTGAAGGGGTTGAGAAATAGAAGTGGCAGGAGATGGAAGAGGAATAAGTAAAAGAGGATGAAGAGATGGAGAGGCAAAATCATAAAATGAGGAATAAGCTAAAGGAGTGGCTGAAAATTTAAGTAAATCAGTTAGGAAAGGTGTGAATTGATAAGCAGGAAAAGTAGAAGGTATATGGATAGATGGAGAAGGGCATGGCGGAGAAGGGAAAAAGACTCGATCTTCAATGAAAGAACAATAGGTAAAGATTGGAATTTGAGAAAAACCATAAGGTTGGAAAAGGAGAGGTAAAATAGTTGCTGAGTTGAATTTATAAAGGGAAAAATAAGCATCATAGCGATGGGCCATTTGTTGATAGTACAATAAGCTAGGAATAGAGGGACCTAAACAAATCGTCGAAGGTAGGCATCAAAGAAGGATGAATCAAATGGATGGTTCTTGGAGAGATAAGCTAGGAGATCCACCCTCTGTTGGTTAGTGCTCTACACATAAGTAGAAGGTGTATTCTGACATTGGTTTAGAACTATAGAATCAATCATTGAATGCCATAGAGTTTCAGGAAAAGTAGCCACTTTAGAAGAATAGCAATGGAATATGTCATATATCCTCAACTCTAAATAGTTGATATATAAGGCAGCTTGTAAGACCACATCCCCCACATACCAAGCCAGATCTATATCATCTGAAATTAACAGATCACCTCGTAGATACATATAAGATAGCAACATGATATCCATCATCACAGAATCTTCAAAGACCATACAAACAACTTTTGTCAGCAATTCAGAAGACCAAGCCCCACTCCAACCATCCTCTAGAAGAGGGAGATCCATCATTGAGAGCTTAATATAGAAGGCCGACTTCTGCAATTGATAGTGGACAAAGAAGGAATGGTCCGAAGGAACATACTCCTGAAATTGCTCAAATATAGACCATAATAAATCCATCCTGGATTGCAATCTTTCCACTTTATCTTGAAAAAACGGACATAATGTGGCCTATCTCTAGAGAACTGCCAAGTCCTACTAAAATATAGAAGGAATCATAGGAACACTGGGACTTGGAGGAATGAACTGTGACTATGCCAGGATGTCCTGCAACTGCTTAATCTGGGAAGCTTGGGATTGTGAGCAGTCTGCAAAGCTGACAGTTTCGTATCTAAAAGAGTCTTAAACTCTTGAGCTTCTTTAGTCATTTTCTCTTTCTCTTCTGAAACTCTAGTGACCTCTGATTGAGCCCCTATTAACTGAATTTTCAAAGAAGATATTTCTTCTCTCTGGGTCTCAATCATTTGTGTCTGCTGCTTCATCTTCTTAAACAAATCAGCAAGCATGTCTTTAGTAGAGGCTAACTTTGTGGTTGCCTTATGCATCTGGTCTTTGGATTGCCTCAATTCTTCATAGAAAGAAGCATATAGCTGTTGAACACGAGCTGTCACTGAGAGTTCAATAGAACTCTGAATGTCATTACAAAGGAAAGGAATAGCATCCCCTGACACTAAACTGTTCAGCGAAGGAATTGATATTTCCAAAGAATCCTCTCAATGTTTCTTGAATAAGTTGTTGCATATGAGATAGGTAGGGAGATCACTTCCAGAGGTAGTAGGAATTGTTACTAAAGGAATGATTGGTGAAATTTTCTCTGCTACACGCTTCAAGTGCTTCCGCTAAATGACCAATGGAGGAGGGGAATCAAGATCCTCTATGTCTATGGGTTCTGAATCTTCTGAAGGTGGAGAGGGAGGTACTGGATAAGATGGAGGAGGAGGAAGCACGCCCTTCTTAAGGCCTAAATATGTCAAGAAAGCATATAAATATGAACCATAAGTTACATTGGTAACATTCCCTCTGGTCACTTTGACAAAATGTTGGTCCATCTTTGTAAGAAGGTAAGTACTCCAATCAATAGCAACCCCTTTTAACACCATTCTCTGGAAGCTGTGAAGAGCTCCTTGGACAAATAGTGGGATAGTGTTTTGGCATGCATAAAGTTCTCTTGGAGAAATTGGTAGACTAGCTTCCAGAGAGGATCAGTAATCATTGAGAAAGACACTCCTGAAGTGTTAATCACCTTCTTGACATCAAGGCCCTCTTTAGTCTGCTTCTGTAATAGTTTGAGAATCTCATCATTTGAGAATAATTGTCTGACTATAACAAAGGGTTCCCCTTTGTAGGAAAGAGACAAAGCCTTCCCTAATCCTCTAGGTGTCAAAACCATGGAAGTACCATGAACCAAGCCTGATTTCTTACTGTATGATGCAAGAAACTCATCACATAGGGCTGGATTGTCTGGAATCAAGGGGAGTGAAGCAGCCACAAAAGATGCAAGACCAGCTTTCGTAATAGGCTCAAAAGTCAATAGAGAAGAATAATCCCTACTGATCAATGAGACATACTGAACAGGAGGAGGAGCTTGAGGTGCCATTCAGATGGAATATACACACACACCACAAACACAGACAATCACTGAGAATGGCTGCAAAATAACAAAATAGCTATAAAAAAGGAATCGATCAAAAGAAGCACACACAGACGTAACTAACCAATGGACCACCCCAAACAACCCACATCCTAGAAAAAATTCGGCATGACCCCTACACATATGCGACCAAAAGCTTCATGCTATGCAACAAGCAGTCACCCAAGACCCCATATCAGGCAAAAAAGAAGAAAACTACAAATTGCACATGTAATCGTATAAGAGAAGCAAACCATGATACCTCAAAAACCTAATCAGGACATAACCGAAACTTTGATAAACAATATCACCTTAAAGGACTATACATGCCCATTCCACGAAGTGTATTTATTAAAAAAGAAGAAAAAAGTGCAGTGAGGGGAATGATTTTAATGAAGGGTTCATTTTAAGAAATTATTAACAATGGTTGAATTTTTATTAGGTTGTAAACCTTAGTAAGAAAACTGTGGTTCATTTTTAAATTGTTAGTTATAATTTATTAATATGAAATGGTGCTTTTAACGAAACCCAGACTGCGATCCCCAAACTCAAGTCTCTAAATGCATATTCATTAATTAAAAATTTAATGTATCTAAAGCACTCTTCTTTTTTAGCGCATGTATTTACGGTTGGCTCATTTTTATTTAAAAATAAAGTGCCTCTAAAGCACACGTAGCGCGTGCAAAGTGAACGATGGGTTGATTTTAAGTTATTAGAAAAATGTGTATTAAGCGCGAGCGCGCATGGAAAAGTGGGTAAATAAAGTTTATTTTAATAATTAACTGTGGTTAAGGGATGACCAAAATAAATAAAGTACGAAAAATAGATACCTGGTGGGTAGGGGTGTGTATGCAAGAGACTAAGGATGCACTGAGTAGTCCCAAATGCAAGGAATCCAACAAAAAAGCAAAAACCATTGACTGGAGAAAATAAAGCACCTTAGTTTTAAAATAAATAAATAAATATCAAAGCAATATTAGGGGGATCACATTTGGTTTAAATAATGTTGATTAGTGTTTTGGTGAAATTGTTATTATTATTATTTTATTGTAATTTAGGTGTGTTTATATTTTATATTTTATGTTGTTATTTTTTTTATTTTTTGGTAAATTTTTTATTTTAAAATGTTTCAAAAGTAGTCGAATGCATTGATGGAATTTTCTATGATTTTTTGAATTTAATTCTGATTTTTAGATATTTTTAATGAAATTTTCTCAATTTTTAGTGAATTTTAAAATGATTTTAAATATTATTAATTTTTTGCAATTAATTCTCTATATTAAAATCAGCAAGATCAACCAAAAAATTACCCAATTTAGCAAGGATTTTTTTTGTAAATTTTTTTATTTTTTAATTGAAATTTTATAAGTTTTTTAATATTTTTAAGTGTTTTTAGGTACTTTTTAGGTATTTTTCTCGGATTTGTGAAAAATCAAAAGAGATACTCGGGCTGCGTGTGAACAGTTGTGTATGCTCGGGGACGGCGCGCACCACCGCACAGAGAAGACCAAATGCGCATCCTCGCGCGTGAACACTCACTGGCCACTCCCGTACTACGCACAAGCACACCTAGACGGCTGCGTTGCATGGGGAGGGTGGGGGAAGAGTGGAGAAGGGGCAGGAAAGGGGGCTAGAATGGGGGAAACTGGGGTTAGGTTAGGTTAGGTTAATTAGGTGAGTTAAGTTAGGTTAGGTTAGGTGAAGTTAAGTAAGTTAGGGTAAGTGAGGTTAAGTAAGGTTAGGTTAGGTGAAGTTAAGTAAGTTAGGGTAAGTGAGGTTAAGTAAGTTAAGTAAATTAGGTTAATTAGGTAAATTAAGTGAAGTAAGTTAGTTAAGGTAATTAAATTATTTAGGTTAATTAGGTAAGTTAAGTGAGGTAAGTTACGTAAGTTAGGGAAGTTATGTAAGTTAGGGAGGCTAGGTTAGTTAGGGAAATTACTAGGGGGAAGGAAGAAGAAGTGGAGTAGGTGGCGGGGCGTCGGAAAAGAAGGGGAGGAGGAGGGGTGGCAGAGCGGCGCTGGGAGGAGGAGGCGAGGAGGAGAAGAAGACTCTGGTGACGCGGGGGGCAATGGTGGAAGCCGAGGGCGACGGAGGAGAAGGAGGCAGAAGAGGCGCTGACGATGGAGGGGGAGGCGAGGGAAGGCATTGTGGGGAGGAGGGCGGCATGAGGAGAAGGAGGCGGAAGAGGAGGAAGTTGCAAGGAGGAAACACACAAGGGGAGTAGGGAGTCGCAATGAGGAAGGAGGAAGAGGATGGAGCTGCGAGGAGGAAGCACGCGAGGGGAGAAGGGTCGCGATGGAGCAAACAGGTAAGTTTAAAAAAATAAATAAAGGTGAATCGAAGGTTTCTAAAATATGTAAATTTGTGGAGAGCATAGGTGGCAGATTCGAAATCTTCACCTTCAAATTAGTCGACTAGGAAACCTCTATCCGTTACACCCTCTCACTTCCATGACATCTGCAACTCGTGCAATTGTCAAGGAAAGGTCATGTATATGGGAAGGATTTATGTAGGAGGAAAGAGAATGTTTGAGTAGATAGAGCCTAAGTGAGAGACACTAGAGGCAATGGGGCCATGTGAATGAGGATGAGATAGAATGACTTCAATGCACTCCATGTGGTAAAAGGGCCCATCCTCAAAGGCTTTATGGAGGCCTATGACAAAGGTGGTTGAAACTTCAAAGATTGACCTCAAACATTTGCTTTTGGATTGACCACATCCAAAGAAGGTATAGAATTGTGAGATGTGTATAGCCACATAAATTGTTCCAATAATACAAGTAAGAGAATCTATAAGAACTTATCACATCAAGATTAGTTTCAAGAGTAATAGCAAACAACATACAAGATAGAACATGCACCAATAGTCCCCATAAAAATTGTATAGCATATATTGAATGTAACCTGGCATTGATCCCTACATACATTGGGAAGAAAAAGCTAGGCATAGATGTGTTTAAGCCAAGGCTATTCCACATGTAGAGATAGGATCATGTAGAAATACAATGGGTCAAGGTAGACCTAACTCGCTATGGCTAGGCTAGGCTAGGTGGGGTAAGGCTAAGCAAGGTGCACATAGACTAGACATACATGTAGAAAAGGCACACCGTAGCGTATGTACATGCTAGGTTATGCACAACTTATTTTTAGTGAAACTATTCATAATTCTGCGACTGGAGAGCAACCAACAAAGAAAGATGGAGATCCGGCATTATGGCGCGTGATCCTCCTAACCCTAGATAAAAGGTGGAAAGCGAGGATAAAGTGCTTTAGTTAAGTGTCATTGCTTATGACGTTATTGCTGTAGCCTCAAGGAGGTTTGGCCATTGCTTCAACCTTCCCGAATTCCTGCAGATTCGGGTCGTTTTCCGCCACCGGAACGTCTTGAAATAATCCAATTCTATTACCAAGGAACATTAGCATGGCGTACTCCTCCTGTCTGGACTTTCGGGATCAAATTCTTTTTTGGGAGGATGGACAAGGCGATTCAGGTGAAATCCTATGGGGATTCAACTTTCTATTCACCCGTGGGATCCGGGCGATCTGCTTAATCTATGGTCAAGGCGAGCCTTGCCTACACCTACAACTAGACCAACATCTAGCTGAGTCTATATCTAGTCCCTAGTTTCTGCCTCAATATGCTAATGCATAGCCGAGCCTATCTAGCCTAGGCTTTGTTCACTCTAGGCATAGTCTAGCCTATGCAGAGTCTATATATGGCATGACCTAGCCAATGCTAAATAAATCTAATCTATGTTAACACTTGAATAGCTTATAGCTAGGCCTAGCCTACTCATCACCAGAACATGGGCCCAAGCTTCAACCTAGGCCACCTAGAAAAGGACCCTAGTCAGACTACAAAAATGAGTATACCAAAATTGATGAATCATAAAGAAAAGCAGGCATTGTGACTCATACACACACGTGTGTGTGTGTGTGTTTTTTTTTTTCCTTTGTTCTTTTTCTTGTTGTGGTTTTTTGGTTTTTGTTTTTGTTTTACGAAATCCATGAAAAAGTGAGCGCACCCTTGTCCCGCGCATATGCACGGAGCGGGAGTAAAAAAAATTTGTTTTACGAAATCCATGAAAAAGTGAGCGGACCCTCGTCCCGCGCACATGCACGGAGCGGGAGTAAAAAAATTTGCATCGGCACAATCAAACAGGGAGGGGAGGGTAACATGCGAGGCACACTGGCCACGAGGGTGTCTCGAGGCGCTTAAAGCCAAAGCATGTACGTTCACGCGTGACACGAGAGACGTGGCCACACTGCGAGAGGAAGAAAAATTAATAAAACCCAAACCATACACTAGATTGAAAGATTGTAAAAAGGAAAAAAGTGCTGGAAGACGAGAGGAACATGATAGAAAAATGCGACACGAGTGCTGGGGCAAAATCAGGGTGTTCACATGAAAAAAACTTGAAAAATGGCTTCAAAAATACATTCGAGGATTAATATGGAAAAATCCACTCGCCGGAACGCAGGGTGGAAAAAAGGAAAAATGTGTCAAATAATATGCCGGACAAACTTATCACGTCAACACATGGTTTTGATGGAGAAAGGGCATGTTCACATGGAAAAAACCTAAAAAATGAACTTGAAAAGGGATTCGAAAATTAATATGGAATGATTCGAGCAACAAAAAAAAGGGAAAAAAATGAGAAAAATGTCCAAAGAAAGAGAATTCACAGGAATGTCACGTCAAAACTCACAACTGGTGGAGTGAGGAGGGGTTCACATGCAAAAAACACAAAAAAGATACTTGAAAACACATGGAAAAATTAATAACTAAAAATTCCACAGTCGGAAGAGGTGGGAGAAAAAACTGAAAAAGTGGGGGAAAGGTTGGCGAGACATGACTCTCAAATGAAACTAGAGTTCTGGTGAAATTAGGATAGGTTCACATGGAAAAATGTTTAAAAATATGCACGAAAAGGACTTGAAAACACGCAAAAATTAATATCGAATGAACCGTGCATCGGAAGGACAGGGAGCAAAAAGGAAAAATGTCAAGAGGAAGATGGAGGATAAGGCTCTCATGTCAGATTGTTGTTCGGAAGCAATAAAGGTGTGTTCACATGGAAAACCGGACAATTTATGGAAAATGCTTCAAAAATTAATAACTCAAGAATCATCAGTCGGAACATGGATTGGTAAGAAGGAAAAATGAGCAATTCAAAGGGACGAACAAGGCTATAAGGTTGGATATGAGTCTCAGTGGACATAGGGTGCGTTCACATGAAAAATTCACAAAACAAAGGATAAAGACAAATGGACAAGCAACAGCCCCGAGGACATGATCAAATAGAATAGAGGAGTGGGGAAGGACCCCATCAGAGCATAAAAAAAAAATTTTCCCATTTGAAGGTGCATAGATGTATTTCCATTATGATATACAGAACTGATGCGCAAGGACCTGTCCCCACACTTAAGACCTTATCGGGTAGGGTTAGATGCAGCAACATAACCTAGGACTTGTCAACCGACTGAACTCTGCTATCCCCACACTTAAAACATAACGTACACTTGCAAACAGAAAAGTAGGGTTACGAACACTTGGCTCGTTTCGCGTATGGTCGAAGGAACCAACATTGCTTGATGGGACCTAAAACGGGCCGGCACTGGCTATAGCACTAGACGGACCTCATGCTCATGACACACAAACACCCTCGCGGCCTCCCGGACCAGGAGCGTCAATCTAATGCTGAAGGGACACACTGCCCTAAAGCTTAATTCCTGCGTTTATAGTTTATAGTCCAACATTTCTCTAAAACTCCTCAGAGGGAGATCCCAAAGTACTTAGGGATAACACCACGATCACACACACATAGGAGGCACTCCACCGACTAATAGTCGGAGCCCCACTGCAGCTCTCCTACATCTCACGGATTGGCCCTTTGATGCGCTGCTAGATATATAACACATACGAGCACAAACTCCTCTCTTTTATATTTCTCGTATTTCCAAGAGATATACCATACTTCCTCACTTCACAATCCCTTAGGAAACCGACCCTCTACCCTACGGAAAGGGATAACCTTACACTCTCAATCGTGGGTCAAAGTCCTAAGAAAACAATTGCTATGCAGTCCAGGAGATTTTCCTTCGATACCATGAAACATGCATAGTGCATAATGTGAATGGTTTAGTGCAAAAGCAATAAAAAATCAGCATTGTGCGTCGTGCAAAACCAATCTTTTTATGATTTCCATGCTAACGTTTATGTATTGAAACGAGGAGAGACACCGAGCCTTACGCTCATGTTGCCTTTTCCTTTATTTTAAACCAACGTCCTATAGCCATGATGCAACACATAAATTAGATCTAAGATTGTACTTTGATGCTCAAACTCCCCTCTCACCCTACCGTTTAATGTTTTGCAATTGTTGATAGGTGTAAGAGTCATTTTATGTGTATTTCTTTGTAGAGAAAGCAATAAATATGGACAAAAACATACAAATGAGGGTAAACTGAGGCTAACCTCGTGCTCTATCTTCATTATACATTGCACAAACACTTATGTGATTTTTTGGAATTTTCTTTTTATCGTTCTCTTAATTTTCTCCCATTTAAAACCCAATTTTCACCATTTTTGGTATTTTTCCTCTATTATTTTCAATAAAAATGACTAAAAATTGAAATTGATTATGGGCTATGGCCCTTAGGTTCTTTAACAGGAAAATTTCAGGTTTTATTGATGTTATATCTCATATTTCTCCTTTATTTTGTAAAAAAACCCCCATTTTGCCTCTTAAACGCATGTTTTACAGGTTTTATATGATTAGTTTCAGTCGTAACACTTATGATTTTCTAATTTTCTGAGCATTAACTGATCAAACTCATAGCAAGCAACATTATAATGCATAATTAGCCCATGGGAACAAATATTCATGAAGCAAATTGCATAAAACATCAATTTCCTTTGTAAAAATAAAATTACCGTTCTTTGCGGGTTGCGGGTTTTTATTTGCCATGTTTTGGGACTGATTTCCAGTAGCCATTAATGTCCATGACAATCCGGAATCAGCAATCTACCCTCCTCTTGCATCACGGAGCAATCCCATCTCGGTTGGACAAGCATCCGTCGATCCTTCTTCTTCCCACATGAATCTACCTCTAGAAGAGAGAGAGGGAGGAGAGAGAAAGACTGAAATCAGAGATTTCCATTGAGGCCACCATTTGATGGATGAGAGACGGCGATAGAGTCAGCATACAGAGGGGAATGAAGCCCCATAATCATTGTGGGGGGTTGTGTGCAAGCAGGAGGATCCATCCATCAACATATGGGCGCATTTTTCGACCATTCCATGGCGCCCTCATCCTCTTCACGTTTTTTCATCTTCTTGCATGAAAAGTTTCATGCTACATTAAGTTTTTTGGGCTCCCAAGGGTCGCTTGCCCACTTGACCAAAGTTTTGTCCACCTCTTCAAATATTGACCGGTTTCTTGGCCATTTCCGCGTCCGGACTCCGAATTGAGCTCTAAAAAATCCTGGGCGTCCGGCTTGACATCTCGCATTGGCCGGAAACTCCTGACAACCCGCATGGCAGTTTGAAAAATGATCAAAAATCAACAAGTGTCACTCGGGCACCTTTAAAGCACTTTGACACTTAAAATCGTCCTAGGTCGAGCCGCCGCCTTCGACGTTGATTATTTTTTCCTTGATATTCGTAATTTTTAGCTATTTTTAAGCACTTCTCGACATCAAAATTCCGCACTTATTGGCGACCATGGGATAGGGCGACTCAGCCGATCGAATCCCACACCAGATCTGCACAAAACAACCAAATGAAGCATCAAGCTGATACAAAAATAGATACATACTAAACACAGCACAATGTGCACCTTATCCCCTGACAAAACCAAGGCATGACATCCACAAGGAGTAGGCCTAGCATAATCTGATAAAAGGTCCGAAGCTAGTCACTTACCAACCGCTCCAACACGGCCAAATTAAAAAGAACAATCAAAGAGGTTGCCCTAAGTGGTGGTCTGAACTACCTACCTAACTAAGGACAGCACAAATAGGAGCTCCTACTAGGCGAGGACTCCTATAGCCTGATCAAGAAGTATTTTCTTTCAGCACACTTCTTCTTTTAGGGTTTTTATTTTATTGACATACTTAGGTATGTAAAAAGGAGGGAGTTGAGCGTAGTGACCCAAGGAGAATAGGGCATCGGCCTTAGGACCTGTCTTGGTACCTAAGAACCTACCAAGCCCTCGCAAGGTGACACTTAATCATTTTCTGACGGTCACTTTTATTTTCGCTCCAACCTTCCTTATTTCTTCTTTTCCAGCAAGATGCCACCCCTAGGAAGACAAGGCATCGTCCCCGTGTCTGACTCATCCCCAGGAACCTACCAGGCCTTCGCTAGGCGATGATCAACTGCTTATAAAATTTTCTTTCTTTTCTGTTCTATTTTTTATAGGGGTTAGAACCCCTTTTTACACACCTTTGTATATTTTTATTTTATTTTCAGATATTCATGGTTTTATTTTCCTTATCATCATTGTTTTTCTTCTAGCAAGCTTTTCTAACTGCCTCACAACTAACAAGAACTCCTAGAACAGCTACCTAGTAGGCTAGTAGAACAGGGTCACTAGGACTACTTCTAAAACAGAGATTTGGATGCTTAACAATGTCTTTACAAGAGGCAACGACTACTCAGACCTCCCTCAAACATTCTGAACCTAAACCTCGGATTTCATGCCTTGGATGCCGGTCCCCAATAAGAAAAGAAAAACCCCTACAAGTACACAAACACATATAACATAAAAACCACAGTACTGATAAAGGATAGATATCACCTGGATAGGGCCACGAGAAGCTTCTGTGCAACAAAAGGCTCCTTTCAAGCTCTTCTTCGAACCTCTCTAGCACAAAACTAAAACAAGAAACCATTAACCGCACCTGCACTAAATAGACAACTGGCCCTCTTGGCCTAATGAAATAAAACACTAACACTTCGCAACACTGGCCCTCTTGGCCTAATGAAATCAAATAGAATAGCACCTACACATCCTTCCCTGAAATTGTACAGATATACAATAATAAGCTCCTTCCCAAGGAGGAAAAACAAGCTCATAGCCCTAAACTAAATGCATAAGGTTATGACTCATCCCTCCTGCATATATACCAAGAGGCGTATGCATAACATGTTGTCTAATCAGCATGTGGATCCAAGATAACAACGATAGATTGGTCTTGGCTACTCTTTGCATCACCCATATCAACCATCTTCTGCTATATATTGCATGCTTTGATAACATTCCCCACAAGCGACCGGGTCCTGTTTCATCATTGATAACAATATCCAAACTAGGACCACAATTAAAGAAGAGGTCTTCCTCATAAGCAAGATTTGCCAGTGAATCTGCAAACTGATTCCAGTAACGTGGAATCAGCTGAAAAGACACTCTCTCAAACTCCTCAAGTAGGGTCATCGCAGTTCGATGATACATACAAAGAATGGGATTTCGCACTATGTATGCCCCATCTAGCTGATTCAGGATCAATTGGGAATCCCCTTTTACTAACAACCGACGAATACCACCTTGTTTGGAAATATACAATCCCATAATCAAGGGTTTATACTCTGCCATATTGTTAGTGAATCCTACCCCAAGATAAGCAGCTAACTTCATCGTAACTCTTCGTCGGGGATCTCGGATTACTACTCCAACACTTCTTTTTTTATTAGGGCCCCTGGACGCTCCGTCAAAATATAATCTATATGTCCACAATGGGTTTACACAGCCTGCCATCACAAACTCCTCTATTTGTAATTATGGTAATCAAAGTTTAGCATATTGAGAGGATGAACTGACGGCTCCATCCCACCTTCTTCATTGAACTCAACAGGGATACTTGTCAACAATCGCAAGCAGTGATGGCAGAAGACTTTAATCTCCCACACAAAGGTTCCGTCTTCTTGCTCAATCACTTTATATCCTTTGCTCCACCAGATGAGTTTCCCCTGATGGTATCTCTCCTCCAGATATGGGTGCTCAAAATAAGGGATTAACCGCCCCATCAACTAGCTTTAAGCTCTTTTACAGGTCTCAAATCATCCCCAGCATGGACTTGCAATGCATTTCTTTTGTATTAGCATACTTAGAAATAATAAGGTTTAATCTTATTAAGATTAACCTTATTTTTAAACTCTACTTCCTGTAGATCAACTAATAGGGCCGTAGACCTATTTTTTCCTAACCTGATAATCTTGTAGGGGCCATCCCATTTAGGTTCCAGCTTCCCTAGAAACAACTCCCTACGGGCATCATAATAGAGGACTAATTGTCCTTTTTTAAAGGTATATTTCTTCGCTCTGAGGTCATGCAACTGCTTCATTCGACGTTTGGCTACCTCCTGGTGTAGTAAGCTCTGCAACTTCAACTCATCTAGGTGGGCTATGGTCGTGAAACATTCAAAAAGGGAATCCTTATCTCCCAAAGAATAGTTGATTGCAAACTGTATGGTTGGCAACTCAATCTCGAGGGTTAACACACACTCTTCCCCATAAACTAATTTAAATGGAGTATGGCTGGTAGCTCGCTTGAACGTTGTATTGTACTCCCATACTGCCACATACAGCTTCCAACACAATATTAGTGAGTTTGGGAATCTCTCAATTCCCATTTTTTGAATACCAAAAAGGTGGCACCCGGATAACATGCCCATAAGTTTGTCAAAACCATATGATATGACCTATCATTGGAAAGCACTTGGAAAATGGAATCTATTGAGCTATAGACCACTTGATTTGGAGTTATAGTGTTCAAGTTATGACAAATCCAAAGATTTAACCACGTGTCCCAAACTTGTGGAAAATTCCCATATTTCCCAATATGGTGTTTTCCTGTCCCAATCTCGTTTCTTCTCAGAGACTATTTTAGACAAGATACCCAAAAGCTGCTTATTAGTACTTTCAACCTGCCCATTTGCTTGCGGATTATAGGAGTCGTTTTATTATGCTTGATTTGCCAAGCTTCAGTTAAGCTTTTGATCACTTTGTTCAAGAAATGGGTTCCACGGTCCGACACTAATTCTTTCGGGGGACCGAAGTGGCAGATAATCTGCTCTAACATGAAACTTGCAGTCTCTTTTACATTATCCTGCCTCGTCGCCCGCGCTTCTGACCATTTTGTAAAATAATCAGTGGCTATTATAATATACCTCTTTTGGGTAGCTGACAACGGGGTAATAGGACCCACAAAATCAATGTCCCACTTCTCAAATGGAAGGATAGCCATGATAGGTGTAAGTGGACATTTCCTATTCTCTCTAATGTCATGCCTTTGACAGGTATCACATCTCTTCACATATGCAAAGGAATCTTGGAAGATGGATAGCCACCAATATCCAGCTCTTAAAGCTTTCTGTGCTGTCAAACGTCCCGCGAAGTGCCCTCCATGTGTAGAGTCATGACACTCTTCTAAGATAAAAGGAACCTCGTCAGGCATCACACATCGGCGATAGATATCATCAACACCCTACCGATATAGTGTCCCTGCGATCAAGGAAAACTTCAAAGCCTGTTGTTTGATTTTTCTCTTTTCAGACTTTGATAAACCAGCTCCCGTCTCTCTTGTTGATAGATAATGCATAATAGCAGCATACCAAGATGGAATAGAAGCTGTATCAATTTTAAACATTTCCTCAATATCACTTCCTTTAGCCAAAGTCTCTTTCGGCTCCCCGAAATCCACAAGGCATTCCACAATACCCTACAACCTTGGTGGCTTACTCTTAATCTCATAATCGAACTCCTGCAAAGTGATTAACCACTTTGCTAAATGATCAGGTGGCTGTAGCTTGTTTATAAGCAATCTCAGCCATTCTGCCTTTGTATAGAATACTACCTTTTCATAGAGGATGTAGTGCTTGAATTTCTTAGTTCCAAAGACCATCGCAAAACACAACTTCTCCATGTAGGTATAATTGATCTCTGAAATGCCCAATTTTCGACTAGCAAAAGCTATCGGATGATACCACTTTTTCTCCCATATTTGGGCTAAACAATAGCTTATACTATACATAGTGGTTGTTGAAAATATGTAGAACAACTCACCCTTTTAGGTGCTTTTAAAATGGGTGCTTTTACTAGCTCTTGTTTCACATCCTTGAAAGCTACCTTACAAGGGTCGCTCCATTCAAATGAACAGCTAAAGGATAATAAATTCGTTAATGGCAACGTTCTTTCTGCCAAGGCATTTATAAACCTCCGATAGTACCCTATCGACGACAGAAAGCTATGAACCTCTTTCAGAGTGCGTGGTGGACTCATAGCAACTATAACCTTGATCTTTTTAGGGTCAGTTGAGATTCCCACTGAACTGACCACATGGCCTAGCAATAGCCCATAAGTACTCCAAAAACACACTTCCGTGGGTTAAGAGTGATACAAAATTGTCTGCAGCACTCAGAGCATTTCCTTAAGATAACCAACATCCTTTCCCTTACAATGGCTGCCCCCAAGTCATCAATAAATACTTTCAACTCATCTGGGAAGATGTCACCAAAGGTCTTGTCTGCTGTTCGTTGCCATGATCTAGGTGCATTGCATAAACCAAAGGCCATCACATGGTACGTGAAAGTACCAAAGACAATAATAAAAGTCGTTTTCAACTTATCCTCCTCTGCAATTGCCATCTGTTTATATCCCGCAAAGCAATCCATAAATGAATATATCTCCCTACCCGCTAATTGATCCAAAATTTGGTCAATAAATGGCAATGGGTAGTAATCCTTAACTGTCTGCTTATTCAACTCTCTAAAATCTACACATAATCGGATCCGGCTGTTCTTCTTCTTCCTGATAACAACTGGTGAACACCATTCTCTGTGCTGAACAGGGAAAATCAAACCAGCTTTCCTTAGCTTCTGTAACTCCTCAAATAGCCCATCCCTCAATTCAAAAGGCATACGCCTTACCTTCTGACGCACAGGACGACTGCCTTCTTTTACAGGAATAGTATGAACAGCCAGGCTAGGAGGAATGCCTCTCAGCTCATCATAACTCCAAGCAAAGATATCACGGAATTCTTGAATCAAGGACACATAGTCCTCCCTTTCTGCTGAACTGAGCATAGAACCTAATTTAATTGGCCGCGAATCATTCGGCATACCAAGGTCTAACTCAATCACATCCGCGTCTCTTATCCTATCTTGCGACTCTATCGGCTCATTTAGAGTTATCTGATAGATATCCTCTGTAGTGGACCCCTCTTTAGATTCATCACTAGATGATGTCTCACTACCAGATGGATCGTCTGCTCTCTCTAATTCAGTAGAAGATAAAGGAACTCTCTCACTTTGAGGAGACTCAGGATAAGCATCGACTATTACTTGATTAGCATCTCTACCTAAAACCACTTGACCGGCGAGTATATCGACTTGACAGTCTGTGTTGAGATATCAAGCTCCACTCGTGATACGCCAGGGTGACCGTTGTGTATTTATGTCACCGACTTGTCAGTTGCAGACGCGGTTGGTACACCGCCCATGAATAATAGCTACATGATAGCTATCCTTATCTACTCTAGTTCATGGCTCAGTTAGTATGCCACCTTAGTTAGTTGAGTTTGGTTTGAGACCCATATAGAGGGTTCTTCTATTTCTTTGTACTTGAGTTCTTTTGGCTTACACAACTAAGAAGGGGAAAATTGTTTTCAGCCTCCACCCTTGTGTGTCTTCCCCCATTGTGCAAGCAAGAAAGCTTTAAGCGAGACTCCTTCCTTCTCTCCCACAATCTTGACATGGTATCAGAGCCTTGTTCGTGGTAAGGAGCTCAAGAAAGCAAGCCAAGATTGCGGTGTTCTGGTAAGAGGAGCAGTGTTGCTTTCATCTTCTGTTTTGGGAGCAGATCTCTGTAGGTAGCACAGCCGGAAAGTGCAGGAGTGCATTGTCTCAGGTTGAGACGCCCTTCGCGGTGAAGCAAGAGGGCAGTATATGTTGCGAGAGAGGCCTTTAGCCCTTGGCGACCTTGTTTTTTTTATTTGAGGCCATTTCGGGGCCTG
Organism: Lygodium microphyllum; assembly: GCF_053477565.2. Lineage (NCBI taxonomy): Eukaryota > Viridiplantae > Streptophyta > Polypodiopsida > Schizaeales > Lygodiaceae > Lygodium > Lygodium microphyllum. Next base: position 72,986,242 of record NC_141141.1, read on the forward strand.
TTTTGGAGGCGGAAGTTTTCTGCACGCACTCAAGAAAAGGCTCAGTTTTATACTGTGCAGCCACTGTTCTACAGGTTGGTGAATAGTTACTGTAAAAATTGTATTGTATGCTTGTGCGCAGAGACATTGGGAGTTACAGAATCATCCCTGTTGCCTGTTGATGCAAAATCGTCACTAGGAAGTGACTGTGTGGTCAAATACCACTTTCGCTAGTTTTGCAGATTTTCCCTTGTGAGGGTGAAGCTGTGGTTTTTGTAGTGACAGAATTTTTTGCAGTCTTCTGTAATGGCATCTGATTCTCTTTCACAGATTGTCACTGAAAAGCTTGACAAGAACAACTTCCAAGCATGGAAGGTTAGAATGACGAATTTCCTTATGGGAAAAGGATATTGGGAATTTGTTGCAGGAAATGAAGAAGAACCAGTTCTTCCTGATGTTCCCAATCAACAGCAAATGTAGGCATTTAAAGCATGGCATGAAAGAGCCAGGAAAGTTATGTATTGGCTGTCTATCAGCATTTCAGACTCTATGATTGTGCATATTCAAGATGCAAGTACGCCAAAGGAGGCATGGGATACTTTGTCAAAAATGTATAGCACAAATACACAAGCCAGGAAAATGCAGCTCAAGCAAGAGTTGCACAATGTGCAAAGAGAAAATATGAGCATCAACGACTACCACATGAAGGTGAAGAAGATTGCAGATGCACTTGCTTCCATTGGGTCACCAGTGGAAGATGATGATTTAGTTTTTGTGACCTTGAATGGTCTAGGAAAGGATTATGCACAGTTTCGGACATCCATTTCAGTTCGTGAAAGATTTCCTGATTTTGAGGAGCTGGTTGCTCTTCTAATTTCTGAGGAGCAAAGAAATGGTGGTGCATCTTCTTCAGGAGGAACTTCAAAAGAAGCTGTCTTCTACTCAAATGCTGGAAGAGGTAGAGGCAGAGGTAGAGGAGGCCGATATGGAGGCCGTGGTAGAAATCAGAATATGCAGCAAACTCAAGAAAACCAGTCCTATGGAGGAGGACATGGTAACTCTAGAGGCAGGGGGAGCCAAAGAGGTCGTGGTGGATGGCAAAGAGGCCAAAATGCAAATAGTAATGTTGAATGCTACTATTGTGGTAAAATGGGTCATATGGCTAAAGACTGCTATAAAAAGCAGAATGACATCATGAATGGAAAACTGCAACAAGGAAATTATGCATCCTCTAGCAGACAGGGTGATGACAGAAATGAGCATTTGTTCATGGTGCAACACATGAACAATTATGTGACAAGTGTAGAAGAAAGCAATGATGTATGGTATGTTGACTCAGGTGCATCAAACCACATGACAGGTCATGCAGAATGGATGGAGGATGCAAGGAAAATGGAAAAACCAGGATTTGTGGAGACTGGTGATGATACTGCACATCCTATTGTGCAGATTGGAAAAATTCCCTTGTCTATGCAGGATGGGAAAAAGAAATTCCTGTCCAATGTATTTCATGTCCCGAATATCACCAAGAATCTGGTTTCTGTTGGTCAAATGGTTGAACAGGGCTTGCAGGTCAGATTTAATCCTCATGGATGCTTTGTTGAGGATATGAAAAATAAAGGTTGCTTGATAGCAAAAGGAAAGAAGAAGAGCAGAATGTTTACATTGGATGCAGACATGTCTGAATTGAGTGCAGCAATGTTTGCACATGGGACCGGTGTAGTTGCAGATATTGATATCTGGCATAAACGCATTGGTCATGTTAATGTACAGCGACTTAAATCAATGCAGGCCCAAAATATTGTTGCAGGATTGCCCAAATTCAAGGTTGCAGAAATGCATAAGGTATGTGAAGCCTGTCAGTTTGGAAAACACGCAAGGAAACCATTTCCTAGACATGTTCAAGAGAGTGAGAAGCCATTGGAATTAATCCACTTTGATGTGTGGACTACTAAAGCTGCATCTCTTGGAGGCTGTCATTATTTTGTCACTTTTATTGATGACTATAACAGAAAAGTTTGGGTGTATTTTATGAAAAAGAAAAGTGAAGTTTTTGGGCACTTCAAAACTCTTAAAGCTATGGTTGAAAAAGAAACAGGCATGCAGATAAAATGCCTAAGGTCAGATGGAGGGGGAGAGTACCTCTCAAATGAGTTTGCAAGGTTCCTGCAGGAGCATGGCATAAAGCAGCAATATTCATGCAGTCACACCCCACAACAAAATGGAATTGCAGAAAGAAAAAACAGGCATATTCGAGAGGTATCTGGTGCCATGCTCAATGAAAAAGACTTGCCAGATTTTTATTGGGCTGAAGCAGTTGCTACAGCAGTCTACATAATGAACATGACTCCCACTGCAGCAATACATGGAATGACTCCATAGGAGAGGTATACTGGTAGGAAACGAGATATTTCTCATTTAAAAATTTTTGGTTGCATTGCGTATGTACATGTACCAGATGAGTTGAGATCCAAGTTGGATCCAAAAGCTGAGAAGTGCATCTTTATTGGTTACTCTCTGCAGCAAAAAGGGTATAGATGCTATAACCCTTCTACTCGTAAGTTTAGAGTGAGCAGAGATGTTGTTTTTGATGAGATGAGTAGCTGGTATAAACCAGTAAATGTGATTGATGATGTAGATGCACAAAATGGTAATGCTGCACAGAATTCACAGCAGCAGTCACAAAATATTAGTGGACCTGGAGCATCCTCTAACAGTGGTTCACATTCTTCACCATGGACAAGCAGATTGAGATCAGGAGAATCTTCTCAAAGCAATGCAGATAGTGGTATGCAGGTATCACGAAAAGGAAAAGAGAAGGTTGATCAGCCCATGTTTGATATGAATGCAGGTCACTCTTATGTGGATGGTGAATCCAGTGGCTCAAAATAGAGCATTGATGATGAGTTGGGTATTCCTTCTATTGTTATACCTGGAGTAAGGAAGACCAGGGATGTTTTGAGAGCACCTGGGAGTGAACCTACTTTGCGCAGGTTTGCGAGAGCTAGGTATCCTGTGGATAGGCTAAAATATGATGGATTTACAGCCATTCACTTTGCATATATGGTTAAAGTGATACATGAACCAGAACCCACTTCTTTTGAGGAAGTCATGGGAAAAGAAAAATGGGAGAAAGCCATGGATGAAGAAATGGATGCCTTGGAAGCAAATGCTACATGGGAATTGGTACCTTTGCCTAAAGGTAAAAATGCAATTGGCTGTAAGTGAGTTTATAAGGTGAAGCACAATGCAGATGGTTCTGTGAACAGATACAAGGCAAGATTAGTAGTCAAGGGGTATGCACAAACATATGATATTGAATATGAAGAAACATTCAGTCCGGTTGCAAGGATGGCAACCGTAAGGGTGGTCATTGCTATGGCTGCATCAAAGGGATGGTCTTTACATCAGATGGATGTAAAGAATGCCTTCTTGCATGGTGATTTGCAAGAAGAGGTCTATATGGAGCAGCCACCAGGTTATGTGCATGTTGTTCATCCTGAGTTTGTTTGCAGGTTGAAGAAAGCCTTGTATGGCTTGAAGCAAGCACCTAGAGCATGGTCTGATAAGATAGGACAGTATCTTGTCACTATTGGCTTTCAGATTTCCAAGGCAGATTTCTCACTTTATGTGAGAAAAACAGAGAAAGGTATTATGCTACTTGTCATTTATGTTGATGATTTGATTATGACAGGTGACAGTGATGAAGATATCCTTCATATGAAAATGCTATTGAAGCAGAAGTTTGAGATGAAGGATTTGGGAGAGCTGCGTTATTTCTTGGTCATTGAGGTGATTAGATCACCAAGTGGGATACAGCTCTTGCAGAGGCAGTATGGATTGGACATGCTGTCCAAATATGGGATGACAGGCTGTAAGCCTATTTCAGTTCCTTTGGAGCAGAATGTGAAGCTGAGCACAGATGCAGGTGAGCTTCTAGAAGACCCTACTATGTACAGACGCATAGTAGGAAGTTTGATTTATATGACTATTACCAGGCCAGATTTGAGCTATGCTGTTGGATTGGTAAGTCAGTTTATGCAGGCTCCAAGGAAACCACATTTGGATGCGGCTAGACACATACTCAGGTATGTGAAGTCCACATTGCAGTATGGACTATTTTATGAGACTGGGGTTCAGATACAGTTGCATGGATACACTGATGCTGATTGGGCTGGTAGTATTTCTGATAGACGATCTACCAGTGGATATGTGTTCTCTTTTGGGAGTGCTGCAGTCACTTGGAGCAGCAAGAAACAGCCTACAGTTGCCTTGTCGAGCACAGAGGCTGAGCACAGAGGCTGAGTACAGGGGTGCAGCAATGGCTGCATGTGAGGTAGCTTGGTTGCATAAGCTACTTTATGATATGCATCAGTCTACAGATGGACCAGTTGTCATTTATTGTGACAACATGAGTAGTATACACTTGGCAAATAACCCAGTCTATCATGCTAGAACAAAGCACATTGAGGTGCATTATCACTATGTGCGAGAGAGGGTTTTACTAGGTCTTATTGATCTAGTTTATGTCAGCACAGAGGATCAGGTAACTGACATATTCACGAAGGCATTGGGCGCAGAGAAGCTGCGCAAGTTCAGAGACCTGCTTGGTGTGCAGGAATTGGGATTGAGCTCGAGGGGGAGTGTTGAGATATCGAGCTCCACTCGTGATACGCCAGGGTGACCGTTGTGTATTTATGTCACCGACTTGTTAGTTGCAGACGCGGTTGGTACACCGCCCATGAATAATAGCTACATGATAGCTATCCTTATCTACTCTAGTTCATGGCTCAGTTAGTATGCCACCTTAGTTAGTTGAGTTTGGTTTGAGACCCATATAGAGGGTTCTTCTATTTCTTTGTACTTGAGTTCTTTTGGCTTACACAACTAAGAAGAGGAAAACTGTTTTCAGCCTCCACCCTTGTGTGTCTTCCCCCATTGTGCAAGCAAGAAAGCTTTAAGCGAGACTCCTTCCTTCTCTCCCACAATCTTGACAGTCTGTTCGTAAGATCCAAGGCCTACCTAGCAAAACCTGATAGCTAGGGCGTCTTGCAAATCTTATCACCCTAAATTCCAAGAAACATTCTACACTTGTAACTGTAACATGGACCTTAGTAATGCAACCTTCTAGTTGTCCTAGACTATCATAAGCCATTCTTAGAAGGGTGGAGCTGTCTTTCTGGATGCCTAGACCCTACCTCTCCATCAACTCTGAACTCATGATGTTGACGGAGGATCTAGTGTCTACAATGGCATGTTCCACTAATATTCCATCCACATAAGCTGGAACCTTAGGGCAGTTCTTTTCAGCATGGTCAAACCAATCTTTCCCTACTCGTGCTATGCCCAAGGGTTCTATAATATACCCGATACGCAGGACCTTCTTAAATTCTTTGCGTACTCCTGGAGATAATTTGATCAATTGCAAGAGGTTCACATCTGGTTTAACTTCGCAAAGAGAACTTGCTAAATCAAAGTCATGATAAGTAGCCAAAGCTCTCTTTTCTTGCCAAACCATCCTCTCTTTTGGTCTTTGGACGAGTTTTGGTGCTTCTTTCTTGGCTCTTGCCTTCTTTCTTGGCATTGCCTCATCCTTCTTAGGGTCGCCTTTCCTGTCAACCAGCCTTAGCGGTTCCCCTTCCATGCTAGGACTCTGGACTTACATCCCCTTATCCCCTTGCTTAAGGTTTGCCTCAACCGGTTTTGCATTATCTTTATCAACCTCTTTAGCCTTTTGGCCTCTTGTCACATCTCTTAAGTTAGAGATTTCAGCATCATTGACTCGTACAGCCTCGATAAGGCTGACTCCATTGCCTTGTGGCAACTCTTCTATAGTTGTTTTTTCCCTCTGCAATATTTGCCTTGGGGCATTATTCTGCTGCAAGTTATTTCCTTGCGCTCTATGATTCACTGGGCCCGGTTGTTTACTCCCTTGTTGGAGAGAACTAATCTTGCTCCAACAGGTACCAGCTAAATGGCCTGACTTCCCACAAATGTCACATTTCACATTTGGGCAGTTTCTAGGAAATTACTGTCCACCACACAACTTACAACTGAATCTAGAGGGTCCACCCTCTTGAGGGCGTCAACTCCCTATCAGATTTTGTTGCTTCTTCAAGAAATTAATGTCGATGGCTATTTGTCCATATTGTTTGGAAATCATATCGGTATAATGCTTCATCATGTCCTTAACCTCGCCAAGGACATTAGATGCACTCGACTCATAGCCCCGATCATTGACCCATCGTTCCATTGGCCTAACAATCTGATTTGGCATTGACTGTTGACCCACAGGAACAACATTAGAATTTGAAACTTGGCCTCCAACATTTGATGGAGCCAACTGACTTGCCAAGAGACATAGTCACACTGGGAGGAGCCGGTAATAAAGTACGTTTGAAACCATACTCCCTCTCCCAATAGGGTTAGTAATAGGCATCCCTTGACTTCCATTCATCAATGCTGGATTGCCACTAGGTACTAAACCCCCATTAACATTCATTCGAGAGGAATAGGCCGTTTGTAATCGTGCTTCTATTCCCTCTGCCCGCATAATAGCGGTGTCTATATCTGCCAAGGCCACACTGCTCAATTGTACTTGGATATTAAAGTCCAACCCATGCAAAAAGTATTGCAATTGGGCAGCCGGTGGAATGGGAATGTAAGTTTGCAACTTACAAAATACTTCCTTCAACTTCTTGGCATACGCTTTCACATTCTCGTGAGGATCTTGACGTGTTACATTCAAGACTCGCAACCAATATTGGCCACCTCTTTCAGGGGTATATTCCGCTTGGAAAGCTGCATAGAATTGATCAATGGTGGTTACGGTTCCAGACTCTATGCTGTGATACCATACCACAGCCCTTCCTTTTAACATCATATTGAAGGACATCATGAGATGTCCCTCGTCTTGGATGCAATAATTGAACATCAATCTCTCGAATTCACAAATTTGAAATTCTGCATCCTCTTCCGCCAACCCATTAAAAATGGGCAAGGAAACTCCTAAGGGTGGTAAATCCGGCGTCCCTGCAGGAATCGCAATAGGCTGTGCCATGGTGACAATCGGATTAGTAATAGGAGCTTGAATGGGTGAATTCACCCTTCCACTTGAAGTGGATAGACTTGGCAGAGGAGAGGAATATCTTACACTTCCTCCTATACCTGATAGAATGGGTGAAGTAGTTAAATGGCTAAGACCACTACTTCGTATACGTACTGGACTACTCCTCAGAGGAGAATAACGGCTTACGATCTCTAACCGCCATCTAGCCCTCTCAGCACGTTTTGCTTTCTGGATTTCGTCTTGACGGTCCTTGTCAGAGGACATAAACCAACTTTCTTTTGGTCCATAGAAACCCTAGATTCCAAAACCACCACTTATAGGCGGCTCTCGGTAGACGCACCACTGATGGGACTTAAAATGGGCCGGCACTGGCTATAGCACTAGCCGGACCTCATGCTCATGACACACGAATACCCTTACGGCCTCGCGGACCAGGAGCGTCAATCTAATGTTGAAGGGACACACTGCCCTAAAGCTTAATTCCTGCGTTTATAGTTTATAGTCCAACATTTTCCTAAAACTCCTCAGAGGGAGATCCCAAAGTACTTAGGCATAACGCCATGATCACACACATATAGGAGGCACTCCACCGCCCCACTGCAGCTCTCTTACATCGCAGGGATAGGCCCTTTGATGCGCTGCTAGACATATAACACATACGAGCACAAACTCCTCTCTTTTATATTTCTCTTATTTCCAAGAGATATACCATACTTCCTCACTTCATAGTCCCTTAGGAAACCGAACCTCTACCCTACGGCAAGGGATAACCTCACACTCTCAATCGTGGGTCAAAGTCCTAAGAAAACAATTGTTATGCAGTCCAGGAGATTTTCCTTCGATACCATGAAACATGCATAGTGCATAATGTGAATGGTTTAGTGCAAAAGCAATAGAAAATCAGCATTGTGCGTCATGCAAAACCAATATTTTCATGATTTCCATGCCAACGTTTATGTATTGAAACGAGGAGAGACACTGAGCCTTACGCTCATGCTTCCTTTTCCTTTATTTTAAACCAACGTATTATAGCCATGATGCAACACATAAATTAGATCTAAGATTGTACTTTGACGCTCAAACTCCCCTCTCACCCTACCGTTTAATGTTTTGCAATCGTTGATAGGTGTAAGAGTCATTTTATGTGTATTTCTTTGTAGAGAAAGCAATAAATACGGACAAAAACATACAAATGAGAGTAAACCGAGGCTAATCTCGTGCTCTACCTTCATTATACATTGTACAAACACTTATGTGATTTTTTGGAATTTTCTTTTTATCGTTTCCTAAATTTCTCCCATTTAAAACCCAATTTTCACCATTTTTGGTATTTTTCCTCTATTATTTTCAATAAAAATGACTAAAAATTAAAATTTATTATGGGCTGTGGCCCTTAGGTTCTTTCATAGCAAAATTTCAGGTTTTATCAATGTTATATCTCATATCTTCCCTTTATTTTGCAAAAAAACTCCCATTTTGCCTCTTAAACGCATGTTTTACGGGTTTTATACCATTAATTTAAGTCATAACACTTATTATTTTCTGATTTTCTGAGCATAAAGTAATCAAAATCATAGCAAGCAACATCATAATGCATAATCAGCCCATGGGAACAAATATTCATGAAGCAAACTGCATAAAACATCAATTTCCTTTGTAAAAATAAAATTACCGTTCTTTGCGGGTTGTGGGTTTTTATTTGCCATGTTTCGGGACTGATTTCTAGCAGCCATTAATGTCCATGATAGTCCGGAATCAGCAATCTACCCTCCTCTTGCATCACGGAGCAATCCCATCTCGGTTGGACAAGCATCCGTCGATCCTTCTTCCCACATGAATCTACCTCTAGAAGAGAGAGAGGGAGGAGAGAGAAAGACTGAAATCAGAGATTTCCATTGAGGCCACCATTTGACGGGCGAGAGATGGCGATAGAGTCAGCATACAGAGGGGAATAAAGCCCCATAATCATTGTGGGGGGGTTGTGTGCAAGCAGGAGGATCCATCCATCAACATATGGGCGCATTTTTTGGCTATTCCATGGCGCCCTCATCCTCTTCACGTTTTTTCATCTTCTTGCATGAAACGTTTCATGCTACATTAAGTTTTTTGGGCTTCCAAGGGTCACTTGCCCACTTGACCAAAGTTTTGTCCACCTCTTTAAATCTTGACCGGTTTCTTGGCCATTTCCCCGTCCGGACTCTGAATTGAGCTCTAAAAAATCCTGGGCGTCCGGCATGATGTCCCGCATTGGTCGGCAACTCCTGGCAACCCGCATGGTAGTCTGAAAAATTATCAAAAATCAACAAGTGTCGCTCGGACGCCTTTAAAGCACTTTGACGCTTAAAATCGTCCTAGGTCGAGCCGTCGCCTTCGACGTTGAATATTTTTTCCTTGATATTTGTAATTTTTAGCTATTTTTAAGCACTTCTTGACATCAAAATTCCACACTCACTGCTACAGAAGGGTTGGAGTCAGCTGCAAGAGAGGTACCAGGGCTGGCTCTAGCATTTGGCCAGCATGGCAGGGACCATGTAGTAGCACCCAGGGAGGTAGCTGGTTGATGAAGCCCGTCAAGGTAGATGTCTTTGATGAAGGAGAGTTACTCAGCTCAGTGGCACTCAGATGGGATGAAAGAACAATCACTCGCCCCATAACTTACATCACTCAAGTTAATATTGATGGAAACCCAGATCTCACACCTAGTTTAGGAATCAACAAGGGGGTGGTGCAGAGGGAGTATGCTAGGGTGCACAATTGATGGTGCATAAGTGCGTCCAACCCGTCTGGCATAAGTGCAAGGAGGAAGGCTAGGGAGCCTTGTAGTGCAGTGTACAGAACAAAGTGACGTGTCACGTGCTGATGAAAGAGACCCATCCTCTGCGTGCATAGGAAAACATAAACATACCTGAATCCAATTGTTGTAACGTCCCTCAATCCTCACCTCTCAATAATTGATTGAAGAAACACCAGTCACACTTAGCCCACCCTCTGTCTCACGCTTTGTTGAAAGATACAAAGAGTAGCCCATTCCTCAAACGCATTGATCCTCACTGTCACTTGTGCAGAGATTGTATGCCTTGTGCCCATTTGATGGTGCAACAGTGCATCATGCCCTCTGCTGGCATACAGTGCAAGAAGGAAGGCCAGGGAGCCTTATGGTGCAGTGCACAGGAATAGATCGTGCATTGTGCATTGAGAGGCCCATCCCGTGCGTGTAACTCTCCATTCACACATCTCATCTCTCATTTGATGTGAAGGGAAAAACTGGTCACTCACCCCACCCTCTATCTCACTCGCTGATAGATACAGAGGGCAGCCCATACTCACCTCCCCATCCTGTTAGGATGAAAGCTCACATCACTCAAGGAGTTGGTGATGAAGATAATGTCGGTTGTTGTTGTCATCAGGATATTGAATACGAGGCGTACCCAAGGAGGCAGCCAACAAGTCTCATACTTCAATGATTTGTAAGAAAGGTTGCTTGGGACAACGCACCAAGGGAGATGGCTTCAAATTACTTGCTGAAAAGGTACTGCTGGTGAATTAGCTATCCTAAACTGCAGGGCATTACCACCTTTTCCACAGTCAGCTTCCCACCCAAGGGTGTTTCTACCTTTTCTTGGAACGAGGCCTATTATGATAGGGAATTTCTTCCTTTTCTCCCATAATAGTTTTGTCTGATTGTTTTTTTTTTTCCTTCCTTTCTTTCTTTCTTTTCTTTTTTCTTTTTTTTTTGTTAAGAAAGGGAATGGTAGAAATACCATGTATCAAGACCAACCGCGCCACTGTTGTTGAACCAGATCCAAAGAGAAAAAGGTCGAGTTGAGAGGTATCTGTGAGGGGCTAATAGACCGAGATCGCCTCATGAGGAGGATCATAAGGGCTATTAGAAGCACGAAGAGAAGGACAGTGCGACACCCAAAAGGGGAAGGGTAGGTTGACTGTGATTGTCAAGATCCCCAAGGTGTGAATTACTTCTTCAGATGATAGCCATTGATCAGGAAAGGATTATTAGAGGCATCAATGGTCTGCACCTGAACATAGCCATTAGGATTGACAGCAAGTACCTTGTACAGGCCCATCCACCATTTTTGAAGCTTGCCAAGAAGCTTGCCAAATCTCGAATCATAGGCAAGGATAAGATCACCTTCTTTGAACTCCTTCTGCTTGGATGAAACTGTCATGATAGAACTTGCGTTGCGCTTGAGTGGTTTCCATACATTGTAGGGCCATCCGCCGTATCTCATCCAAACATTCCAAGTGCAGAAGGCAGCATTGTAGTGATTCATCATCTCCCAAGTGTTCTTTAACTACTACGCGTGAAGAGGGCAATTCCAGTTCAATAGGGAAGACGACTTATGTACCATATACTAACTGGAAAGGGGTTTGTCTTGTAGCTGCCTTATGGGAGGTTCTGTATGCCTAGAGGGCCTCTATAAGTCGATTGTCCCAGTCGCAATAATGTGCGACAATTGTTCTTGTTAGGATCAAGGAGAGGATGTGATTGGTGACTTCAACTTGGCCGTTGCCTCTAGGGTAGTAAGGAGTGGACTTACGAAGGCGGATCTTATACAGCTCCATCAGCTCCTTCATGATTTTGTTAAGGAAATGAGTATCTCTGTCACTTACCAGCTCAAGGGGACTACCAAAATGGGTGATAATATTCTCGTACATGAACAGGGCTACGTTGTTACCATCATTCCACTTTAGAGCTTTAGTTTCACACCACTTTGTGACATAATCCGTACATACTAAGATGTATCTATTCTGCTTCCGTCTGGTGGGTGGATCAATGGGACCCACAAAATCGATCCCCCACTTCTCGAACGGCTTTAGGGGAAGAATGGGTTGCATTGGCATGGCACTTGTTTTGGTGGGTTTCCCCATTCACTGACAAGCATCACATCTCTTGCAATAGTCATATGCATCCTTGTGGAGGGTCAACCACCAGTATCCTGCTAACAAAGTGTTCCTGGCTATCACTTCTCCTGCAAAGTGTCCACCACATGGTTCGTCATGGCATGATTTCAATACTATGCCGATTTCATCCCCTGCAATACATCTTCGCAGCACTTCATCTTTGCCTCTCTTGTACAATGCACCGCCTAGCAAGGTATAGGGGGCTGATTCTAACAGAAGCTTCTTCTTCTCATGGCTTGAAATGCCAGGAGGATACCTTTGAGTTGCCAGGAGGTTGGCTATGTTTGCATACGAGGGAGTAAATGTTTCAACTAGAAACAAAGAAGAATTAGGAAGATTTGGATCATCATGTTCCTCTTCTATAGTTTGAGGGATCCGTATAGATGATCGACTAGGACATGGGAATGGCCAAGCTTAGTGACCACTTCAAAATCAAACTCCTGGAATAGGAGCAACCATCTCATCAGTCATCCTTTAATATCTACTTTGTTCATCAAGAAGGACAAGGCTTCATGATCCACATAGAACTTAAATTGTGTTGACAGTAGATAGTGTCAAAACTTCTCCAGTGCAAACACCATTGCTAAGCACTCAAGCTCTGTCACTGTGTAGTTTCGTTCCCTATCACTGACGTTCCCGCTTGCATAATATATTGGTTGATCTAATTTAGAGGGGCCCTTTTGACATAGAACAACACCTAGCCTTTGGACTGATGCATCTGTGTGCACGTGAAACTCCTTTATCTAGTCAGGGGGCTGCAAGATAGGTGCTTGGATAAGGCATTGTTTTAGGGTATTAAAGGCTTCTTCATAGTCATCAGTCCAAAGAAAATCTGCATCTTTCCTTAGGAGCTTGTGCAGAGGGGCCGCCTTGGTTGCAAAATGTGCAATAAATCTTTTGTAGTAGCCCACATGGCCAAGAAATCCTCTCAATTGCTTGAGGTTTATTGGTGCTGCCAAGGTGGCAATCTTCTCAATCTTTGTCCGGTTTGTGGCAATCCCCTATACAGAGACAATATGGCCCAAAAGAACTCCCAAGGAGATACCAAAGACACATTTGTCGAGGTTGAGAGAAAACCCATACTCTTGGCATCTATCAAAACATTGCTCTAGGTGTCCCTAGTGCTCATGGATCAAGTTATAGACATAGAAGTCATCAAGATACACCTCAATGAAATCATGAAAATGATTCTAGAAGGCAGCCATCATTACTCCTTGGAAGGTGGCAGGAGCATTATAGAGCCCAAATGGCATCACTCTATAGGCATAGGTCCCCCATTCTATGGTGAAGGTTGTTTTGGATTGATCCTCTTCTACAATTTGGACTTGGTTATATCCGCTGAATCCATCCAAGAGGGAATACAGTTCATGACCTGCCACTATGCCCAATAGTTGGTCTGTAAAAGGAATAGGAAAATGGTCCTTCTTCATCTTCGAATTGAGATTTCGAAAGTCCACACATATTCGAAGTTTCTTGTTCTTCTTGGATACTACCACAATGGGTGAAACCGATTCATTGTTTGCCATGGGATAAATGAACTCGACTTCAAGAGGTTTCAATAATTCAACCTTCACCAGAGCATAATAATTAGGATTCATATGCCTTTTTCTTTGCCTTACAGACTTGGCATTAGGCTCTAGGTCAATGTGATGTTTGCATATTGTGGGATCAATCCTCTTTAGATCTTTATATGACCAAGCAAACACGTTTAAGTTCTCCTTTAATAAGTCTCACAGGACCACTAGTTCTTCTTCTGGAAGATTGAGACCCACTTTCAAGTGTAGAAATGTTTCTTGCCTTTCACCTTCCACTTTGTGGATGAATGTCCCACGGATTGCTTTTGGATAGAGGTTTGACTCTTTTGAGTAGTGTCCTCGTCTGATGTTCCATTAGAACCAATGTCCTCCTTTTGAACAGATGACTCACTTGCTTGTTTAGAGTGCTGGCAGGGTATCAGAGCTTTGTTTGCTTCTGTGTGAGTAGTAATTTCTTTTGGACTTAGGGATTCATCTTCAGAGGATGCGTCCAAGAATGTCACATAGCACGGACCTTCTAGAGACCGTGGCTCTGATAGCTCTGGCTTCTGTTGGCAGGGGGCATCATCATAAAATTTTCTCCAGAATGAATGGTAAGGGTGACAAGAGCCACTGGTGAACTTAATTTTTATGCCTTTGATCCATTGTTTATGCAAATTCTGCATACTTTGTGGTCCATTGGTAAACCCAAATGGAACCATCGTCATTCCATCCAACACTTCCAATACCCCGATATTTTCGGCCTTTGAGGTCTTTGTAGGGACATCAACAAGATCTCCATTATCAAAGGAAATTCTTTATCTGTACTTTTATATCGTGCTTCGTTTTCTTCCTCACCATTTTCATCCTCTTCCTTTGGAGGCTCTGTCTCTGCTTCTGTAGAGGCTTTATAGGAGAAGAAGAGATCTTCTACCTCTTCGTCTACTTCTGCTTCTACTTCTGTCTCTGTTACTGTCTATGTGACTGCCATGTAATAGGGAGAATGATACATCCATGCTTCTATCTCCCTGTCAGAGGTGATTTCAAAAGTCAATTCAAGTTGAGGCAGGAGGTATTCTCCCATGGACAAGGACTTTGCTTCCCTTGCTAGTTGGATTACAGTGCCCACTGTTAGGGACTGTGCCTCTATTTTCTTGGGAAAGATCTGTTTAACATCCTCTTGGTCTTCTGACGTAACATATGTTACCTCGTTGGAGGAGTCAATTATGACTTCGATGGATGTGGATCCATTGCCTTTTTGCGATCCATACAACTTCAACACCACTTTGTTGGGTCCTCTGCCTAGGGTTAGGGTTCCTTTTGAACCAATCCATCCTGGCTCTTGCTTCAAAAAGCCAAGGTCTTCCCAATAGTAGAGGGTATGAGGTCCCATAAGAATTTGGTTTAACCACCAAAAATGTCAGCCAATAGTCTCTTTCTGCAAGGGTTGTTTTTATATATGGGAGGATGCCCTACGGTTTAATTCTGCGTTGGTCTATCAATTTGATCAGTCACTATGTAGGTTGAATTCCTTGCAACCCTAAGTCATTCATTGTCACATCCGTCATGATGTTTATTGATGAGCCTCCATCAATCAATGCATTTGAGATAAAGTATCCTTCAATCCATACACTAATCTCTGGGGTTCCAAGATCTAGGAAGGCGTTAGCCACATCTACTTCCTTCATAGGCTCTGAGGCCTTATTGGTCTTGGTCATGGTTGAACGAGCTATCCTTAGTTCACGTCTTCTTGTCAAGATGCTTTTGAATTTTTTTCGGCAGCTGGGAGACAGCATCAGCAACTCGGGAATGTTAGGTTTGGTTTAAAAGTGTCTAGGTCTTTGACCAAGTCATATTCTTTGATAGGATCCACAGGCTTCTCTAGCCTGCTAGGGAATGGGGCTACACCCATTTTCATCTTTTGTTTTTCTTCTAGTAATGGCAGCATTGGCACTTCTTCTGTTTCTGCAGGTGCTTCTACATTGTCTATCTCCTGGACCTCTGGTCCTGTTTTTGAGACTGTCTCTATGACTCTTTGTGGCACTATAGCGCTTTGTACTACACTCTTCTATCCTGTACTGCTCTGTCCCTCTGTTGACACGTTGAACTTCATAGTCTTGGCAGGAGAATTATTTTCCTTCTTAACAACTTGTTCCTTCTTCTTGGTGCACGTGATAGCAGCAACTTCCAATTCTACCAAATTGGAGGCAGGCTCTTGTGCCTTCTGTTGGCTATCAGTGCCATTGGCCTTTATAGGGGCTAGACTTGGACATTCCTTTGCAGTGTGGCCTTCTCATTTGCATCGGCTACATAAGGGCTTGTAATCCACATATCATCTAGGGTTTGGACAATTCGGGGAGATATGACTCTTTTCTCCACACCTGTAACATTCCACCTTTGATCTCTAACCATCGCCATACTGTCGTCCTCTATAACTTTGAGAGGGAAACCTCCTTGGACCGAAATGAGGACCAAACTCCCTAGGCTTTGGTCCAATATCTTGTGTTGTCATTTTGCATTCTAGCAAGTTAAATCTTGCATTTTCATCTTTCTGTCTTCGTTTGTGCATCTCTTTCAGAGAGCAAATATCCTCGGTATGGTTCTTCCGCAAACAATAGGAATAGAAGGATCCAATAATGGTTGGTTTTTGGGTACATTCAGTGGCTAAATATCCCACTTGATGACACTTTCCACACCATGTATTAGAACGCATCACATATCTCCCAGCTCCCCTAAGAATGGATATATTGGTGGTATTCACCTTCAATGTCTGTAGCTGCTCTGTAATCACATCCATAAGCTCTTTCTTGATACTTGAAAGTGAGTTGGATAAGTAGTCCTTCAGATTTTCACCTCTTGAAGTACTTGTAGTAGGGTTTTGGGAAGCTTCTGTAATTACTGCATACACCGGTTGGGTTGATCCAGAAGGTCCTCTATTCTGGTTCTGATTCAGAGCTCCTGTTGAGACTTGGGGTTGTTGATTCCAGTTGGTAGGGTTCCACTGTTGTTGAGTCGCCATTGGAGGAACTGTTTGAGGTCTCACTCTTGTTGTGGTTGAACCATCATTTGAGGCACTATCATCTGTGGTAACCATAATGGATTGTATTATACTGTGACACTGTTTGCATCTGGGGATAGGGGTAGGGAACTCTCCTTGGAACTGCATTTGGTGAGTATACCATTCTTGGCATGGGAGAAGATAAGACTCCTCTTCCTGGAGTCATTTACAACCTTGCTTCAACTTCGTCATACAATCTTACACCTTCCACTGTAGCTTGCAGATTGACTGGTCTTCTCAATTCCATGAACTTGCAAACTTTTGATTGTAGGCCTTTGAGAAACACTCCTTTCTGGATACCTTCGTCCAAATGATGGTTAGTCCATCTCTTCAGGATGGATTCCATTCGCGAGACATAAGCTTCTACTCTTTCTCCAGAGGACTGACTTAGGTTCATGAACTCCTCTCACATCCGCTCTTCAAAACCTTCATGCTTGAATTTAGTGAGGAATGCCAACTTCAGGTCATCCCATGTGCCAAAAGTTTTTGCTGCTTGTCTCTCATACCACTGAAATACCACGCCTTTGAAAGTAGCGGGGAATATTGCTAACCCCAGTGCTTAGGGGTTCTAGCATTGTTAGCCACACATGCTACCATAAAGTCTGCTACATGAAGATCAGGGTCTTCATTGTACTCTCCCTTAAAAATTAGCAATGGGAATACATTTGCTGGCTTGTCATCAATATTTCTGGGACTAATCTGACTAGGAAGGGGACCTTGAGTCGCCATGGGGACTTCTATAAAGAGTGCTTTTAGGGCGTCAAAGGAGGCTTTTGCTACAAGCTTGTTCTTAGCTTTGATTTTTGCCTTCTCTCTTCTCACGTACATCTGGACTCGTTCTAACGCTTACCTCTTGATTGCGTGAGAGCGGAGTTTTGAGCCCGGGATGTGCCTAACATTTGCCAAAAAATCCAGAATTTAGGAAAAAATATTTAACATCGAAGGCGGTAGTTTGCAGGTAGGATGATTTTAAGCACCAAGTGAAAGACAGATTTTAAAAGGCGCCCGAGCGACACTTGTGGATTTTTGATAAATTTTCAGACTATTGTGTGGGATGCCAGGAGCTGCCAGTCAATGTGAGATGTCAAGTCGGACGGGCATGATTTTTTAGGGCTCGAAACAGAGTCCGGACGAGAAAGTGGCCAAAAAATGGCCAAGATACGAAGAGGTGGACAACTTTGAGGACCAAAGGGGGGGTGCCCTTTGGGACTTTTAACCCCCTCCTAAAATTTTATGCAAGGTGGGCATGAAAAAAAACGTGAAATCGTGGAGAAGAAGCGTGCATACATGGCGCCGAATTTTGCGCCCTCATCCTCATGGATGGGGATTCTAGGCTGTGAAGAACCTATCTGACTGACATTATCCCTCAACTTCTCCCTCTTGGCAGGCTCTATTGCCGGTGTTTGCACGAGGAATGGCTGTGTGGATGAAGAGAACAAATTCTAGTCTTTCTCTCTCCTCCCTCTCTCTCCCCTCTATGGGCTTTCATGTGTACCATCTTGATGAAGAAATCGGGGAAGGAGAATGAAGGAAGTGGTGATGGAAATTGATGGAGATGCTGAAGATTGAAGTGTAGCATTGGAATGAGAGCAATGGAGGCTCCTTTTGCTGGTTATGCAGTCATTCAAGGCGTCTCGAGTTACATAAAAACATGGTATGACCATTTTTATAAAGAAAATGAAGGATTTTTTATAGTTTATGATGATAATTATGTTCTTATTGGATGAAAATTTGTTTGTGTGCTGTTTGCATCATGAGTAATTGCTGTTTATTATAAAATCTTGATTTTGCAATGATTTACATGCTTTATTTAATTCTCGTAAACCCAAAATGCAGTTTTTAAGTGGTAAAATGGTAGTTTTTCCGTTTCGGGTAAAAGGTAGTTTTTCGGGTGGGTAAAAGGTATTCCCATGGGGAGAATATGGAAGAATAAATTGAATGTTGGTATGTTGAAGTGATTGGAATAAGAAAAACCAGAAAATAGTATATTTTTATTGCCAAATAAATCAAGAAAATAGGAAAAATAAAAATAAATCTTCGAAAAATAAGAAAAAATATAATGATTATTTATGGATGTATGGTAGTGGCAAAGCATGAGGTTTGGCCTCAGTTTGCCCTATCTCTTTGTCAAAGTTTGTGATTTATCGCTTTTTATACATCAAAACATGACAAAATGAACCTCTATACCTATGCAATGAAAGCAATACCTAAACATAGGGGGTTGGGAGGTTTGAATGGTGTGATTTGCATGCTGATTATTGCTGATTTTTTGATGCACATCATGACATAGAGTCCATGTTATTTTGATTACGAGGATAGTAGCACGAGTGTGGTCTCGGTGCTATGCTTTCATCGCCGCAATGCGTTAGGGAATAAGCATTTGAAAGCCTGGTTGTGCACCACGTGTTTCCGATTTTAAAATTATGTTTGAGCACTTTAGAATCATTCACCTTTGCATATGCATGAAACCATGGTATCAGAATAAAACCTGGATGCATAGCACCTGTTTTCAATGACAATGACCCATGTTGAGTGTGGAAAGGCATCCTAAGCCGTAGGATAGACGTTTGTTTCTTGGGGGATTATTTGGAGAGGACACATGGTATCTCCTAGATTCGAAATGAAAGAGTGGAGATTGTTCGTTTATTTATATGTTCACTACAAGGATTTGGGACATTAGCGACGGCGGATAGCGGAGTCGCTATCGGCGTCGCTATTTGGGATGCCAACGGCGACGTCAATAGCGACGCGCCGCAAGGAAAAAACGCGGCCAAAACCCGAGCGTGACTTTCATTTCTTTTGCTTCATTGAGAGTTTTGAGAGTAAGAGCGAGGGAGAGAGCGACCATCCTAAGAGAAGAAGAGGAAGAAGACTTGCCGCCGCCGCCGCCGCCGTTGTTCGTGAAGGAGAGGAGGAGCCTTCATCGCAAAGAGAAGCCGCCCCATGCTCGCCATATCTCATTGGTGAGTCTCCCTCTCTCTTTCTTTTGCTTATTCAAGGTTTAGATCACTCTCTATTGCTTGTTTAGGAGAGGAAATGAAAGAGAAAGAGAGGGAGAGGGAGAGAGAGGGAGAGGGAGAGGGAGAGGGAGAGGGAGAGAAAGAGAAAGAGAAGGAGAGTGCATTCTCTCTCTCCCTCTCCCTTTTGCTTGTTTAATGTTTAAATCACTTTCTTTTTTGCTTGTTTAGGAGAGGAAATGAGAGAGTAAGAGAGAAAGAGAGGGAGAGGGAGAGGGAGGGGGAGGAAATGAGAGAGGGAGAGAAAGAGAAAGAGAGGGAGAGGAAGGGAGAGTGCATTCTCTCTCTCCCTCTCCCTTTTGCTTTTTTTATGTCTAAATCACTTCTTTTTTTTGCTTTTTTAGGAGAGGAAATGAGAGAGAAAGAGAGGGAGAGAAAGAGAGGGAGAGGGAGAGGGAGGGGAAGGAAATGAGAGAGGGAGAGAAAGAAAAAGAGAGGGAGAGTGCATTGTCTCTCTCCCTCTCCCTTTTGTTTGTTTAATGTTTAAATCACTTTATTTTTTGCTTGTTTAGGAAATGAGAGAGAAAGAGAGATAGAGAGGGAGAGAAAGAGAAAGAGAGGGAGAGGGAGAGGGAGGGGAAGGAAATGAGAGAGGGAGAGAAAGAGAAAGAGAGGGAGAGGGAGAGGGAGAGAAAGAGAGGGAGAGTGCATTCTCTCTCTCCCTCTCCTTTTTGCTTGTTTAATGTTTAAATCACTTTCTTTTTTGCTTGTTTAGGAGAGGAAAAAAGAGAGTAAGAGAGAAAGAGAGGGAGAGGGAGAGGGAGAGGGAGAGAAAGAGAAAGAGAGGGAGAGGGAGAGGGAGGGGGAGGAAATGAGAGAGGGAGAGAAAGAGAAAGAGAGGGAGAAGGAGGGAGAGTGCATTCTCTCTCTCCCTCTCCCTTTTGCTTGTTTAATGTTCAAATCACTTTATTTTTTGCTTGTTTAGGAGAGGAAATGAGAGAGAAAGAGAGGGAGAGGGAGAGGGAGGGAAAGGAAATGAGAGAGGGAGAGAAAGAGAAAGAGAGGGAGAGTGCATTGTCTCTCTCCCTCTCCCTTTTGCTTGTTTAATGTTTAAATCACTTTATTTTTTGCTTGTTTAGGAAATGAGAGAGAAAGAGAGATAGAGAGGGAGAGAAAGAGAAAGAGAGGGAGAGGGAGAGGGAGGGGAAGGAAATGAGAGAGGGAGAGAAAGAGAACGAGAGGGAGAGGGAGAGGGAGAGGGAGAGAAAGAGAGGGAGAGTGCATTCTCTCTCTCCCTCTCCTTTTTGCTTGTTTAATGTTTAAATCACTTTCTTTTTTGCTTGTTTAGGAGAGGAAAAAAGAGAGTAAGAGAGAAAGAGAGGGAGAGGGAGAGGGAGAGGGAGAGAAAGAGAAAGAGAGGGAGAGGGAGAGGGAGGGGGAGGAAATGAGAGAGGGAGAGAAAGAGAAAGAGAGGGAGAAGGAGGGAGAGTGCATTCTCTCTCTCCCTCTCCCTTTTGCTTGTTTAATGTTCAAATCACTTTATTTTTTGCTTGTTTAGGAGAGGAAATGAGAGAGAAAGAGAGGGAGAGGGAGAGGGAGGGAAAGGAAATGAGAGAGGGAGAGAAAGAGAAAGAGAGGGAGAGTGCATTGTCTCTCTCCCTCTCCCTTTTGCTTGTTTAATGTTTAAATCGCTTTATTTTTTGCTTGTTTAGGAAATGAGAGAGAAAGAGAGATAGAGAGGGAGAGAAAGAGAAAGAGAGGGAGAGGGAGAGGGAGGGGAAGGAAATGAGAGAGGGAGAGAAAGAGAACGAGAGGGAGAGGGAGAGGGTGAGAGAGAGAGAGTGCATTCTCTCTCTCACGACGGGTTTGGTTGTTTGTTGTTTGAATCACTTTCTTTTTTGCTTGTTTAGGAGAGAGAAAGAGAGAAAGAGAGAAATAGAGAAAGAGAGGGAGAGGGAGAGAGAGGGAGAGAAAGAGAGGGAGAGGGAGGGGAAGGAAATTTAAGATAATAGACTTATCGATAATGGTATGCAATGTGCTTTGCCATGGGCCACGTACATTGGTGACTCTTTAAGATGGCTTAAAAATGGTCAATTCCTTCATAATGTGCAAGTAGGGGATCTAATTGTGATATGCATAATTCATTTTTTTTGTATTAACTTTATAGGCATAACAAATTAGAAATCATGCCAACTAGTCAACGGAGGACTAAAAGAAAATGATACCCTAGCTAATGGTCATTACGGTACTTCATCAAAATGAACCCAAAAGTATTGTTATAGAAGAAGAAACCCTTAAATTGAGTATTTGATATTTTCTCTCAGGTCTTATGACTATGAGTAGAATTGATTGAAATAAATTTCATTACTATAGTTATTAAATTTCATAGATGGTGCGCATTAATTTTAATACTCGATCCTAGGACAAAAAAACCACATTTCTAAGATGCTTTTTGTTGAGACTAATTTATTATTAGACTAAGAGATCCTCAATGATGCTCAAAATGGATTACTTATACTCAAACCCGAGATATAACAAATAATTATCTACCAGGACAAACAAATCCTTGAGCATGATACAAGGCCGAGATATAACATTAGAAAATCTCTCAACTACTATATACAATGCAAGATTTATGGTCAACTTGCAACTTGATGTACATCTCCATAAAGCTATCCATTTAAGCCTCATTTGCTGTAATGTAGATAAGATGGAAAACGAAGAAGGTCTTATTGTTCAAGACCGCGAGACGTATCTTAATTAGCGTGTCCCATGTCCTTGCTCTCAATGCAAGTTGGCAATTAGACGAAAACGCCGATTGTCTATAGAACACGTACGACGATTTGGCGAGTTTCAATCTGAGATCATTGATCAGGTGATTGCGGATTTTTAGCAAACAGTAATTTAAAGTTAATATTAATCATGCATTGTACTCTCAAGCTAATTGAAAACCATACACAATAAGATTGGGTCTTGTTGGCAAATTTTCTATCTAGGGGGTGATGTCTCGACCCAAGGGGGAGTGCACCCTTTGCGGCCAATTAGAAGAGTTCGTGGACGTGCGATGGATGGATTGCAGGAGCCAATCGACCACTCACAAGGCCCATCTATACCGTCAATGCCAGAGGAGACAAACAACCTTCCCGACCTACCTACAATCTTGGAGCCTGAGATGGAGGCAATGATCGATGCATTGATTCCCATGGATGTTGAGACATCTGACCTGCTTAGAGAGGAAGCATCCATACCATTATATGATGGGTGTCGAGTATCTCAGTTGAAGACATTGCTTGCACTCTTAAGTGTGCAAGAAAAATAAGGTTGGAGCGATACGAGTGTGACTGAGTTATTCAGGTACCTTGCACATAGGCTTCATTGATTTTTTTAAAAAACAGTATTATTGCAAACATTTGTGTTTTTTCAAGGTATTTTATGATTTTTTTCAGGTTATTGAAATATCATATATTACCACCTGTCTGCAAATACCATGCCTGAGTCTCGTAATGATGCACGACATGTTTTACGGAAGCTTGGCATGGACTACAATAACATCCATGCATGTATCAACGACTGCATATTGTTTCGAGATGAATACGAGACTATGGAGACATGTCTAAAGTGTGGTGCTCACAAATATCGACAGGACTTGCAAGGGCAAACCATCCCTCAAAAAGTTCTCAGACACTTTCCGCTCATCCCCCGCATAAACCACATGTTTCGCACGTCTGCCATGGCAAGATTGACAATGTGGCATGTGCAGAATAGGTCCACGGATGGAGTTCAACGAATATCAGCGGATTTGCGCGCATGGAGCCACATTGACTCTACCTTCCCAGACTTTGTGCGAGAGCCAAGGAATCTTCGGCTCGGTCTCGCCATGGATGGTGTGAACCCATTCGGTCTGCGCTCGACTTCTTACAGTGTGTGGCCTATAGTGCTTGTCAACTACAACATCCCTCCATGGCTTTCTACGAAGAAAGGACATCTCATCCTTAGCTTGCTCGTCCCGGGCCGCTACAAAGTAGAAAATATGGAAGTGTATCTTCATCCATTAGTCGATGAGCTTAAGATTTTGTGGGAGGAGGGGGTCACTGTGCAAGATATGAGCAGGCGTGATGGTCGACAGTCAGCCAACATTCGAGCCATTCTCATGTGGATGATGCATGACTTTATGGGATTGGGAGAGTGCTCAAGTGAGTAGACCTTTGTTCTCGCTGGTAATATCTATATTTTATTTCATTCAATCAAGTATTCACTAGGTCGTGGCTCGCCTTACAAGTCTGGTTACCTCAGGTTATCATGCATGTCCATTGTGTGGGCCACAGTTAGACTACCGAAGGTCACGAACCATGAAGAAGATGGTATATCAAGGACACGCCGCTTTCTTTTCGGAGGATCATGAACATAGGGAAGGTTTTCTTGGACGACCTCCATCACATATGAACGCTACAAGCTGGTATGAGCTGAAAATGGTAAACCCAGAATCACATCCAAATGGAATGCGACAGTTCTCAGTTTTCTATGAGTTGCCATATTGGACCCACTTACAGGTCAACCACTTGTTGGATCCCATGCATATTTTCAAGAATGTGGGCAGCTTGCTATGGGATCACATCACAGGAAAGAGAGACAATATAGGGTCATGAATGGATTTAAAGGAGGTAGGTAAGATGGAGGCGCTTTGGCTGCAGTCGAGTGTTGAAGGGGAAGTGTAGCTTCCTCGCGCTCCCTGGGTTTTGTCTACCAAAGAAGAGTGCATTGTGAAGAAAGTAATCAAGTCTATCCGCACTCCGACGGGTATGATGCGTTCTCTCAGGTCCGCATTTTCTAAAGATGACCAAATGTCTGGGCTAAAATCCCATGATTGGCATAAGATACGTCAGGTTTGTGAACAGAATGGATTTTAATTAGTGTGGACATTTTGCAATTTAAAAAGTGGCCATTATTCATAATGCTTTCTCATTTGTGGCAGTTTGTCCTACCGATCGCGATCGCAGGATGCCTTACTCCAGAAATTCGCGGGGCCATTTACAAGTTGTCGACTTTGGTGCAATGTATCTCACAAAAAGAGATTAAGACGTACTCTATTGAGTCCGCAAGGCGGGGAGCAGTTGAGACGGTCTGTCTCTTTGAGAAATACCTGCCCACTAGCATGCTCATGATACAAGTTCACCTTCTTGTGCATCTTGTGGACGAAGTGGAGATTGCTGGACCTGTCCATACACGATGGATGTTCTTCCTAGAGCGCTTCATGAAAACCCTGAAAGGCTTTGTGCGACAACGAGCTCGTCCAGAAGGTAGCATCGCGGAAGGTTGGTTGGTGTCAGAGGCGTTAGTGCATATCTCACAATGGCTACCAATGGTGGAACCAGACAATGAAATGCTATGGACGCTGAAGGACGATGATAGGCTGACTGGAGATGTGGTGGTTGGAAATGGGGTAGAAAAAATAATGGATGCCTCAATGGAAGAGAAGGTGAATCGCTTTTGTATGTTGCACCATGCCTCCATGGAGATGTGGCTCGCCAAGTACCAGATTGCAAGGCAAGATCGTGAGGAAGCGCGAGCTAAATTCCGACGCAGTACGCATCACCAACCGATTCGATATCCCGAAGGCATGGAGGAGATACCGCGGTTTATGTCAACACGATGGTTGCATGGAGCCTTGACCGCAACATCCAGCGAAGGGACAGAGGTCTTAATGGAGGAGTGGGAGTTCTCGAGGGGATGTAGTCCAAAGGTAATGAGGGGTTTAGAATGTGTCGTATGTAAATTTGCTTGCTACATCTAATTTGAGTGTTTCAATGTACATTACAAAATATATAGTGCAGCGTGGTCACGCGGACGACATTTTCACGTGGAGTGTATTGACAAAATGCACTCCACAATGGACTGTGGTGTCATGGCAAGGTTTGAGCAAGAGAGCCGGTGACGAGCAACAGATCCGAACACGGTTGTGGATGAGATGGAGTATTTTGGGAACTTGCAAAGTATTATTACGGTGGATTACCGTAGCTTCTCCATGATACTATTCGATGTGTAGTGGTTCAAAGTGGTACTTGGAGGAGTTGGAGTAACAGTTCGACGAGGTCCATCTGGATTTCTTGAAATAGATTCCAAAAAAAAAGGACGGATTTGCGCGACACCTTTGTGTTGCCGGCCCATTGTGAACAGGTGCAAAGAGTCATTTGCTTGCTAATTGTAATACGACATGGTTTATATCACAATGGTTTGAACTCGCTTTGTAAGTATTTGTGAACAGGTGATCTTCTATCCAAACCCTCGACAACCTCGATGGTGGTATGTTATACCTTCAACTCCTCGAGGTGCGAGAGTATATGATCAAAGTGATGTTCCATGCATATATGAAGAAAATATGCAAATAGAGGGGTCGATATTACAAGGGGTGGAGGCCACCGCAAGCTTGGAGCCCGCATGGGCTAACAATGATGGAAATACACAAGTCTTAGAGTTTTTTGAGAACGAGACAGACTCGTTCTTTTGTGGTGACATGTCTATCGACCTTCCAGTGTATGCAGAGTTGTGTCAGGAGATTAACATGGGACCATAGAATACTTCATTCTTGGAGAATTGTATTACTCAATTCGTTGTTTAGATCTGTAATATCCCGCGATAATAAAAATGAATTAGTTAATGGAAATTTTTCTATTCCCCCCTTATCCCTCTAGCCGATTGGCGAGCTAGAGGGGGAGGGGAATAGAAGGAGCTACTAAGCTCCTTGGTGGAGCCTTTGGAGGGAGGGAGGACATGCGTGTCTACACGCAAGGAGGGAAGATCCCCTCCCCTCCATTATTTAATCGAGGGGGCGCTAGAAGGAAGGAAGAGCTGAGACTCTGTGCAGGAGTGAGAGAGATGAGACCGCTATGCTGTCGTAGGGTATAATTTGGCCATCGCCATGAAAGAGAGGAGTGGATGCTGATGTGCCATCGAGACGCTGCCGATCTGACGCCGTGAGCCAGGGAAGAAATCACCCTGCCTGCCACCAGCTCGCCACGAAGTCGACCTCTTTCTCCTTCCACGTGGGCTCTGTGATACCCAGAAGCTTTTTGAAGCTCCTTGGAAGCTTCCAAGGGTGGGCTTCCTTAGCCCCCCTTCCTATAGCTTCTTAAGGCTACCCCACTAATTCCCTCCTAAGGGCTTTTAGGCCCCTATTCCCCCCCCCCCTGATTTGCCATTGAAGGACCTTTAAGTGGTCCTTAAGCCCCTTTTCCCCCCGGGTTTTAATCCCTCTAAGCCCCTTCCCCCCCCCCCCCCCTCGGGGTTTAATCCCTTTAAGCCCCTTTCCCCCTCCGGGTTTTAAATCCCCCCTAAGCCCTGGTTCCCCCTCCCCCCAAATTATCCTTAGAAGGCCTTAAGAGGTCTTTAAGGCTTTTTGATCCCCATAAGGCCCTCGTTTTCCCCCCGGGTTTCAAAAATTCCCTTAACCCTCCCCATGGGTTGGAACCACACACCCCCTAGGTTTTTTTTGTCACTTTTTCCCTTAAGCCCCTCCCTTGGCTTTGGGAACCTAACCCCCGTGTTTTATTCCCCTAAACCCTTTTTTTTTTCACCCACTTATAACCCTTTTTAACCCTTCTTCAACCCCCTCATAACTCTCATTTTCCCACAACTCCCTAAGCTTTCTTCCTAATCCCCCGTATCCCCATTATTATTTTCCCCCCGAACCTAACTATCATCATGGCCTCGGATGGTACCCCGTAAGGGAAAATAGCCGTGAGATAAAAGATAGGGAGGGAAAGAGAAGGGAGTGAAAAGAAGAAGTGAAGGAGGAAGAATGGAAAAAAAAAAGACAAAAGAAAGGGAAAGAAGGTGAAGACAGTGGAATTCCAGAAGAAAGAGGAAAAGGCTATCTCACATTCCATCTACGATGCCGTCGAAGAAAGTCCAAGGTGTAGCTGCGGGAGGGTCATCCCTCGGTATCCATGTGGATATCTCACCTCAAAGCCAGGTTTTTCTTCTTGACTTTATTTCGGTTTTAAGTCGACCATCAAAGGAAAAATGTTAAGGATAGGATATATTTGTTCGAGTTATTTGTAACGAAGGAGTTTAGCTTAGGAATGACAATGTATAGAACTTAGCTTTCTTCAAATTGCATCAAGCATTATAAATTACGAGCAAGATTATCCATTTACTATAGTAATATATTTTAGTTAAATCCTAAGGTGTAGAAATTATATCTTGCACCATTAGTCTTATTCCTCTCGCAACGATTCATGGTAAATAGCTAAATTCAAGAAAGGTTTCTTTCGATACTCAAATTACTAGGGAGTTATCTTTGCTAGTTGCACATCTTAGCCAGGAAATTGTTGTTATTTGGCATGAGTTCATCTTTAAAGAAAACAGAAGTTAAATGTTAGGAATTAACAAGTATAAAAATTAGATATACAAACTCATTTGGAAAGAAAATGTAATGGGGGATTGCTGGATGACACCCTACTAACACTTTTCCCTTGCTATTTGAGGACTTGGGACTAATAAAGTGTGTATACACCAATTTCACAGCTAGGCCTTTTTGTTCTAAGAAGTATTGTCGCTCTTTGTATCACCTTGGCATTATGCTATATGCCAAAATAAACTGTATTGATTGGGAAAGTAAATTGTCACAAGGATAGTAAAACCGTGACAAGACGATTAATATTACCTTCCAAAAGATAACTGAACCAATCTAAACATAGAAACATTCATACCCTAACACTTGACTACTTTCCTTACCGTAGGGACAATAAATTCATAAAGATAAGAAACTAGGGTTTGTCCCTAAGGTTCTTAAAAGAAGAAACCCTAGGCCTGACATACATCAGCTTAAAGAATCTAAATGGATTATTCCATCGTAGGACTTGCGCAACATGTATGAAATCATTTAGTCTTGTGATTGATTCACAAAGAGAAAAGGGAAAAACCCTCATCAAGGACGGCAGATCCTTACGCAAGTTATCTTGCAAAAAGACGTATTTTTGGATATCCTTCTAAATAAGGAAAGTTGTAAACCGGGAACTAGCATATCTAAAGCACTTTAGGGTTAACCGAGTTGGGTATGCCGTAACACCGGAATCTAAAAGGATCTTGCCAATTTACAAGACACCTTGGGAACAAGTGCTGATACACTCAAAAAGGAAAGAACACTTCCTTAGCGGTTTGCCATACAACCGGGTTGATTAAATGGAAATGTTTGTGCTTGCTAGAGATTTTAGGACTCTGTTTGAATTATGAATTACAAATTAAATGAGTACTTATACTTCAGGTTGAAAGGCCTGAAGGGAGAGGCAGCTTCAGTTACCCCCAACTGCCTGCCTGAGGCTGGGAACGTGGACCGAACCCACCGCGAGAGGTCTTTCCATTAAGCTCTACTTGGAGTAGGAGGACGCTTGGGTGCCAGGGGGGCTCTGGCCGTAAATCCCTCGCCTTCCGGGTCCTACACAAGAGGCTAACATGACTCGGGATTGGATCTCGAGGCCCGCATACTAGTTGATGGGCGGAAGCTTGGAATAGTGATCCCTGGAGATTACTGGTTAGCCTTCGGGCAGATTATGGACAAGCCTACGGGCGGAACTCCTTGTATTTCAAAGATAAAATGATGAAATGTTAAAAGAACTTGCTTGATGTTGTTTTTCTATGTCACGTGATAAGATTACATGAAGGAACTAGTGCTTAACAAGGTTAATTAAAGAAGCTGATTGTTACATGTCAAATTAATGTGTTAGATAATTACATAACTAAAACAAACCGAGGAAAGTGCGGAGGATGGGACATGGGTCCATCTTACGGTTGGGTGGTCCCAATTAGCCGGGAACTTTTCTCAAAAATCTCGGAGAACAGTGGAATGAAATCATCATCAAAAAGAATAACGAGAACGATGACCTAGAGTTACGTCTTACCCGATTTACGTTGTTTTAGGGGAACGGAATGGGACTATGCCTTATGGCAGAGAGGTTGAGCTTTGCATCCCTCTCGTTTCCCATTCTCCTTGAACCAAGTGCAGCGTGAATCCGCTTCAGACTTGGCGTTTTTGCGTAAAGTAGTTCGCTCGGGTCTGACGCTAGTTGTTGTTAGCTGATGACCCATCACGAAAACTCTAATTCCGGTCGATCCTAAATGGGAACGGCCAGGATACTTCCACTACGTGGCAGACGCGGAAATACCTAGATCGTTAAACCCGTAACATTCCACGGGAGTGCCGGGCGGAGCTTTCTAGACATCCTTTCCGATGGACTGCTAAGACGTGTCTTGGATGATACTAGGGGACACGTTACAAGATCTTCCATAAAGGTACATAAGATATGCATTTTAAGAGGGATTTTTCAAAAATGATTTATATTACTATGCTTTGTATAGTTTAAATTGATTGTTCTAATATCATTTTTTATCTGCGCACGTGACATTTTCAGGATGAGTCAAGGGATGAGCGATGAGGAGTTTCAGGACATGATGGCGCGCATGTCTCTAGATCAGCTCACGAAATTCAGAGAGATGGCAAACCAGGAGCTGTCTCGTTCTTCGTCAGGGCGCTCTGCTAGATTTGCTTCAGTGCGATCAGATGCTTCAGCTTCGAGCATACGATCTCGACGCTCACGACTTGGGCCAGAGGGAGGGACTGCAGGAGGATCAGGGGGGTGCTGCTGTGGAGATACGGACGTGGTGTCTCCGTCTCATCGTTCAACTAGAGCTGCGTCACCTCTAGGATTTGTCACACCTGTGGGGACGTCTACTCCAATTACTCCGGCTTTTGCGCAGCCATCAGCAGGTGGCACACCTTTTGGTGGCACTTCTTTTGGTGGCACCCCTTTGAGTGGCACTCTGGGAGAGGGTACCCCTGTCAGTACACCGGATGTACATGGGTCTCGTGGATATCCCCAGGAGCATGGATGGAGATGGGAGAGGGCCCATCTTAGGCAGACTCCTAGGGGTTATGGATACCTAGTGGATAGTAGGTCAGGGGCCATCATCATGAATGATGAGGGGAGGAGGGTGATGGCTCGCATGAGGGAGTTGTGCCAACAAGTTTTTCGGCACAACGGCCTGGATCATTGGAGGAATATACCGGAGGGGAGCAAGGACTACATAGTAGCATCCTTGCACGAGGAGTTTCCGGTGCCAGCCGCAGTAGATAGATTCTCTATGGGCTGGATGATGGATTGCATGCCTGCATATGTGTCACATAGACGATCCGATGCACGCAAGGCAATCAAGAGTGGGGCTCCAAAGCCCGAGTGGTTAGATGTAGACAACTAGCGCCGACTGAGGGAGGAGGCTACAGATTCGCCAAGACGTTGGAGTCAGCAGAGCGGGAGGCGGTGAGGGCACGAATCGAGGCCGGAGCAGTGCATCATCTTGGGAGTGGCAGCCACAGGACATATTTGGAGGACTTTGTAAGTTTCTCTTTTGTTTTGCTTAGTTGTTTTTTTGAAATATTCTTTGTACTGACAATCATGTTTCTAACAGTTAGCATTTTGTTTTCTTTGCAGCACTCCATTACAAATCGCGATCCGCAAGGCCTTGAGACTCGATATGCAGAGAGGCATGGTCTCAAGGCATTGATCGACCGATTGTATAGACGCAGCGGCCCTGTAAGTCATTCATCTTTCTTGTCCGTAGTTACCATGAGATATTTGAATGTATTATTGTATGGTGGATTGATATGTTGTTTCTTTTTCTACAGAATCCGTTTGATGCTCCTTTGCGGCAGGACGAGCTTTCGGGGGACGAGGATTTCTAGCTCGCCCTTGGATCCTTAGAGCTCACACACCTTTAGTTTTTAGTCGCTTGATCTATGTAGACATTTTCTATGTATTAGTGATATCCTTTCATGATTGTACCAATCGCATTTTATGCGATCATGTATTTATTTCATGTATCAGTTTTATGATTTCAGTATACATTCTTTTTGTTTGCAAGCGCTTTGTATGCAGCAGTGCAAGAAACTATTTTGTATGGCTCTCATACAGCACACAGTGCTATATGTGGCAGTGTAGCTTTTTGCCCTACCACAAATTTTTTTTTCCCTGTTACCGTCGCTATTTGTGTCGCAAATTTACTGCTCGCGTCGCTATTGGAGTCGCTATGAGCGTCGCAACTTTACTGGTTGCGTCGCTATATGCATCACTATCTGCGTTGCATTTGCGACACAGATAGTGATGCATATAGCGACGTATATAGTGACATTTCTATGGCGTCATCAATAACGACGCTTTTTGTGACGACGGGGGAAAATTTTGTTGTTTGTATTTTTGTCGCTTAAAATGTCGGTATAAGGTCTATATCTTGTAGTGGTTGAGCAGCACATCAAGGGGCTAATCCCTACGATGTAGGAGAGCTGCAGTGGGACCGCAGTGTTTCTTCCGAGAGGTTGCCTGCCATGTATGTGATTATCGTGGCATTGCCAATGTGTATGGGTTCTCCCTCTGTGGAGTTTATAGAAAGGGAAATGTTGGACAAAAAAACTATAAACCTATAAATGCATAGATTAGACTTTAGGACAGTTTGTCCTTTAGTAGTAGATTGACACTCCTAGCCCATGAGGCCGTGAGAGTGTGTTTGTCTGTTATGAGCATGAGGCCCGGCTAGTGCCATAGCTAGTGCCGGCCCATTTGAGGTCCCATCAATGGTGCGTCTGCCGGGAGCTGCCAACAAGTGGTGGTTCTCGAATCTAGGGTTTTTAGGGACAAATAAGTTGGTTTATGTCCTCTAACAAGGACTGTCAAGCCGAAATACAAAAAGCAGGACGTGCTGAGAGGGCTAGACAACGGTTGGAGATTGTAAGTGGCTATTCTCCTCAAAGAAGTAGCTCCATACGCATAAGAGGCAGTGGTCTTAGTAACCCAACTATTGCACATAGTCTTTTAGGTGCAGGAGGAAGCGCAAGTTCTTCCCCTCTTCCACTAAGTCAACCCACTTCAAGTGGGGGTGTGATTCCATCAGTTCAAACTCCTATTGTCAATCCAATTGTCATCATCACACAACCCATTGCAATTCCTACTGCAGGGACGCTGGATCTACCAGCTTTAGGAGTTCCTTTGCCCATTTTAAGTTACAAACTTACATTCCCATTGCGCCCGCTGTCCAATTGCAGTACTTCTTGCATGGATTGGACTTCAATATTCAGGTACAATTGAGCAGTGTGGCTTTGGCTGATATAGACACCGCCATCGCGCGAGCAGAAGGAGTAGAGTCACGATTACAAATGGTCTACTCCCCTCAAAAAAATCGTAATGCGGGTCTAGTACCTAGAGGCAATCTACCATTGACAAATGGAAGTCAAGGGATGCCTATGAATAACCCTAATGGGTGAGGAAGCATGGTTCAAAATATACCTTTGCTGCAGGTTGTTCCTGTGAGTCAACAACCAATGCCCAATCAAATTGTTAGGCCAATGGAACGACGGATAGACGATCAAGGCTACGAGTTGAGTGCATCTAATGTCCTTGGTGAGGTTAAGGATATGATAAAGCACTCCACTAACATGATTTCTGAACAATATCAGCAAATAGTTATTGACATCAATTTCTTGAAGATTTAGTAGAATTTGATAGGGAGTCAAAGCCCTGAAGAGGGTGGTCCCTCAAGATTCAGCTGTAAGTGGTGTGGCAGACAACATTTTCCTAGAAACTGTCCAAATGTTAAATGTGATATTTGTGAGAAGCCGGACCACTTAGCCGCTACCTGTTGGAGTAAGATTAGTTCCCTCCAACAAGGGAGTAAACAGCCATGTCCAGTTAATCATAGAGCGCAAGGTAATAACCTACAGCAAAATGATGGACCAAGACAAATACTGCAAAGGGGAAAGACCACTATAGAGGAGTTGCCACAAGGCAATGGAGTTAGCCTTATTGAGGCTGTACGCATCAATGGCACTGAAACCTCTAACCTACGAGCCGTGACAAGAGGCCAAAAGGCTAAAGAGGTTGATAAAGATAATGCAAAACCGGTTGAGGGAAACCTTAAGCAAGGGGATAAGGGGATGCAAGTCCTGAATCTTAGCGTGGAAGGTGGCCCTCTAAGGCCTGTTGACAAAAAAATCGACCCTAAGAAGGATGAGGAAGTGCCAAGAAAGAAGGAAAGAGCTAAAAAAGAAGCACCAAAGCCGGTCGCGGGACCAAAAGAAAGAATGGTTTGGCGAGAAAAGAGAGTTTTGGCTACCTATCATGATTTTGATTTAGCAAGTTCTCTTTGCAAAGTCAAATTAGATGTAAACCTCTTACAGTTGATCAAATTATCTCCAGGAGTACGCAAGGAATTCAAAAAGATCTTGCGTATTGGGTATATTCTAGAACCTTTGGGCATAGCATGAGTAGGGGAAGATTGGTTTAATCATGCTAAAAAGAATTTCCCTAGGGTTCCAGCATATATGGATGGAATATTAGTAGAGCATGCCATCATAGACACTGGGTCCTCCCTCAATATCATGAGTTCAGAGTTGATGGAGAGGCTGGGTCTAGGCATAAAAAAAGATAGCTCCACCCTTCTTAGAATGGCTGATGATAGTCTAAGTCAACCAGAAGGTTGCGTTACTAAAGTCCATGTTACAGTTGCAAGTGTAGAATGTTTCTTGGACTTTAGGGTGATAAGATTTGCAAGACATCCTAGCTCTCGAGCCTTGCTAGGCAGGCCTTGGATCTCACAAACAGACTGTCAAGTTGATATACCCACCGGTCGAGTGGTTCTAGGTAGAGGTGCTAATCGAGTAATAGTCGATGCTTACCCTGAGTCTCCTCAGAGTGAGAGAGCTCCTTTATCCTCTACTAAATTAGAAACAACAGATGATCCATCTAAAAGTGAGACATCATCGAGTGATGAATCTAAAGAGGGATCCACTACAGAGGATATTTATCAGATAACTCTAAATGAGCCGATAGACCCGCAAGATAGGATAAGAGACGCAGATGTGATTGAGTTGGACCTTGGTACGCCGAGTGATTCGCGGCCAATTAAATTAGGTTCCATGCTTAGTTCAGTAGAAAGGGAGGACTATGTGTCCTTGATTCAAGAATTCCGTGACATCTTTGCTTGGAGTTATGATGAGCTGAGAGGCATTCCTCCCAACCTGGCTGTTCATACTATTCCTGTAAAAGAAGGTAGTCATCTTGTGCGTCAGAAAGTATGGCGTATGCCTTTTGAATTGAGGGACGGGCTGTTTGAGGAGTTATAGAAGTTACGGAAAGCTGGTTTAATCTTCCCTGGCACAGCACATGGAATGGTGTTCACTAGTTGTTATCAGGAAGAAGAAAAACAACCAGATCCGACTATGTGTAGATTTTAGAGGGCTGAATAAGTAGACGGTTAAGGATTACTACCTGTTGCCATTTATTAACCAGATTTTGGATCAATTAGTAGGTAGGGAAATATATTCGTTTATGGATTGCTTTGCAGGTTACAACCAGATGGCAATTGTAGAAGAGGACAAGTTGAAAACAACTTTCATTACTATCTTTGGTACTTTTGCGTACCATGTGATGGCCTTTGGTTTGTGCAATGCACCCAGATCATGGCAACGAACAATAGATAAGACCTTTGGTGACATCTCCCTAGATGAGTTGAAAGTATTTATCAATGACCTGGGAGTAGCCACTGTAAGGGAAATGATGTTGATTATCTTAAAAAAGTGCTTTGAAAGCTGCAGACAATTTTGTATCGCTCTTAACCCACGGAAGTGTGTCTTTGGAGTGTCTTATGGGCTATTGCTAGGCCATGTGGTCAGTTTAGTAGGAATCGCAATTGACCCTGAAAATATCAAGGTTATAGTCGCTATGAGTCCACTACGCACTCCAAAAGAGGTACATAGCTTTCTGTCATCGATAGGGTACTATCGGAGGTTTATAAATGCCTTGGCAGAAAGGGAGTTGCCATTAATGAACTTATTATCCTTTAGCTGTCTATTTGTATGGAGCGACCCTTGTAAGGTAGCTTTCGAGGATGTGAAATAGAAGCTAGTAAAAGCACCAGTTTTAAAAGCACTTAAAAGAGGCAAGGTATTTTACATATTTTTAGCAGCCACCATGCATAGTATCAGGCTATTTAGCCCAAATCTGGGAGGAAAAGTGGTATCATCCGATAGCTTTTGCTAGTCGAAAATTGGGCATATTAGAAATTAACTACACCTACATGGAGAAGTTGTGCCTTGCGATGGTCTTTGCAACTAAAAAATTTAGGCACTACATCCTCTATGAGAAGGTAGTATTCTATACGAAGGCGAAAGGGCTTAGATTTCTTATGAACAAGCTGCAACCGCCTGATCGTCTGGCAAAGTGGTTAATCACTTTGCAGGAGTTTGATTATGAGATTAAGAGTAAGCCATCGAGGTTGCAGGGTATTGTGGAATGCCTTGTGGATTTCGGGGAGCTGAAAGAGACTTTGGCTGAAGGAAGTGATATCGAAGAAATGTTTAAAATTAATACAGCTTCTATCCCATCTTGGTATGGTGCTATCATGCATTATCTATCAACGGGAGAGACTGGAGCTGGTTTATCAAAAACAGAAAAGAGGAAAATCAGACAACAGGCTTTGAAGTTTTCCTTGATCGCAGGGACACTATATTGGCAGGGTGTTGATGATATCTATCGCTGATGTGTGATGCCTGACGAGGTTCCTTTCATCTTGGAAGAGTGCCATGACTCTACATGTGGAGGGCACTTCGCTGGACGGTTGATGGAACAAAAAGATTTAAGAGCTGGATATTGGTGGCCGTCCATCTTCTAATATTCCTTTGAGTACGTTAAGAGATGTGATACTTGTCAAAGACATGACAACAAAGAGAATAGGAAACATCCACTTACGCCTATCATGGCTATCCTTCCATTTAAGAAGTGGGGCATTGACTTTGTGGGTCCTATCACCCCATTGTCTACTACCCAGAAGAGGTACATTATAGTAGCAACTGATTATTTTACAAAATGGTTAGAAGCACGGGCGACGAGGCAGGACAATGCAAAAGAGACTGCAAGTTTTCTTTTAGAGCAGATTATCTGCCGTTTCAGTCCATCGAAGGAACTAGTGTCGGACTGTGGAATCCATTTTTTGAATAAAGTGATAAAAAGTTTGACTGAAGCTTGGCAAATCAAGCACAATAAAACGACCCCTTATAATCCACAAGCCAACGGGCAAGTCGAAAGTACTAATAAACAACTTGTGGGTATCTTATCTAAAATAGTCTCTAA
The DNA here is from genome assembly GCF_053477565.2 of Lygodium microphyllum. Classification (NCBI taxonomy): domain Eukaryota; kingdom Viridiplantae; phylum Streptophyta; class Polypodiopsida; order Schizaeales; family Lygodiaceae; genus Lygodium; species Lygodium microphyllum. Next base: position 73,022,907 of record NC_141141.1, read on the forward strand.
GAAGAAACGAGATTGGGACAAGAAGTTGTATGTGGCAGTATGGGCGTACAATACAACGTTCAAGAGAGCTACTTGCCATACTCCATTTAAATTAGTTAATGGGAAAGAGTGTGTGTTACCCCTTGAAATCGAGTTGCCAATCATAGGGTTTACAACTAACCACTCTTTGGGAGATGAGGATTCACTCTTTGAACGTTTTACGACCATAGCCCACCTGGATGAATTGAAATTTCAGAGCTTATTACACTAGGAGGTGGCTAAATGTCGAATGAAGCAGTTGCACGACCTTAAAGAAAAGAAGTATACCTTAAAAAAAGGGCAATTAGTTTTGTATTATGATGCGCGTAGGGAGCTATTTCCAGGGAAGATGGAACCTAGATGGGATGGCCCCTACAAGATTGTCAGGATAGGGAAAAATAGGTCTACGGCTCTACTAGCTGATCTGCAGGGAGTAGAATTTAAAAATAAGGTTAATCTTAATAAGATTAAACCTTATTATTTCTAAGTATGCTAACACGGAGAAATGCATTGCAGGTCCATGCTGGGGCTAAGTTGAGACCTACAAAAGAGCTTAAAGCTGGTTGATGGGATGTTTAATTCCTTATTTGGAGCACCCATATCTAGAGTAGAGATACCATCAGGGGAAGCTTATCTGGTGGAGCAAAGGATACAAAGTGATTGAGCAAGAAGACGGAACCTTTGTGTGGGAGATCAAAGTTTTCTGCCATTACCGCGTATGAGTTTTGATGAGTATCCCTGTTGAGTTTAATGAAGAAGGTGGGATGGAGCCGTCAGTTCACCCTTTAAACATGTCAATTTTTTACTATCATAATTACGAGTAGAGGAGTTCATGATGGCAGGCTCTGTAAACCCATTGTGGACGTTGTCGTGTTGCTGCGCATCCGAGTCGTGAACACCTCCATTTTTGTTGTGCATTTGTGTTAATTTCCGCGTGTGATTCATTGTTTGAGTGATGCATTTTTAATAATCCGCATCCAATGTATATATTCCCTTAGTGCATGTGCATGATTTTGTTTGGATGCATGATGTGCGTGTATTAGAAAAATAAGAAAAACTGATGCCAAAGGATCTTTGTCCTGCTGCTATTTGGTCTAGCTCTATGTCCAATGACAGCCTTGGTGCAAGTGTTTTGGAGATATGCTACAAGAAGGACATTTAAAGGAGGAAGCAGAGTTGCTGCAAGATATGCCTCTTGCAAATAATCTTGGTTGCTTGGATGTCAATGTAGAATTAATGCAAAAGGCATGGTGACATATTACTAGCACAACAAGGCTTTGACAAAAATTATGCTCATGTCAAACTTTTATAAAAGTGCTGGAAGGAGGAAGGTCTCTTGCCTAATTTTGACATGCTAAAACAAGAAAAAGAAAAACTAAAGATAGAAGAGAAAAGGAAGGGGAAAAGAGACTAATTGGGGGAGAAAGGAGAGAAAAAGCGGGAGGAAGTTACGAACAAGGGGAGAGAGAGTGAAGAGGGCACTAGGGAGAGTAAGTGCAGGGAGTGGGAAAACATGAAAGCAAGCAGTTCAGAGGCATGGAGCGAAGCAACAGGGTGACCAGCATCACAGCCAGCATAATCTTCTTCACTATCTCGATCAGCTGGACTCAAAGGAGGAAAAGCTTTTTCAGTGATCCAGAACACTGCTCAGGGAATTCTCTGTTTTCGCCGTTATACTGTTTCCTGTCCACACAACAGAATTTGCAAAGGATGAGTGATGCGTCAAACTCTGGGAAGCCTTGCTTCTCTATAGCTGGGGCTACTTCATTCCTTCATCTTCTACTAAGTTGTCATAAACGAATCTTGAGAGGGATCGCTCGGCATCATTACTAGCTACAAAAGGAAAAGACACGAACGGGAAGATTGGGGGTTTTCATGGAGACGACTGCTGGGAGCTTCTATGTACAAGATGGGATCAGCAGACACTGTGACATGTTTTTGGATGCATCGACTGGCTAAAATCCAGAAAGGGGCCAGAGTTGTGTGCGGGAGGGAAAATGCTGGCTTTTAAAAGCTATTGTTCTGAACCCAAACCGGAAATCTGATAACGTAGCTAAGAGCCTTAGTTTGGGCCAAGGCTATGGCAAGAATGCGTCAGAGCAGAGTATTTCAATCATCTCCAATGGACGATGCAATGGCTTTGTCGAGAGAGATGCACCAATGGCTGTTAATGATGATGTGAAGGGAAGGCCACTGTCCCTTCGAATGCTCAAGCGCAAGCATTCAACCAGATCTAGAGCCGCGCATGCAGATCCTCTAAACCAGGTGTCTCTTCATCAGATAGCACTCAAGGCTTCTGCCAATTGAGCTATCAGTAAACAACAAGGTGTGGGACCAGACTCTTTCAATAGTGCATTCTCATGGCTGGTGTTCATGATCAAAACTCTTCAGCAGCATACCCTGTCGCTAAGAAAGGTCCTTATGCGTGAGAATTTACAGGGTGTGATGAGCATGGTGCATGCTGAGACGCAGGACTCTTTCCTGTGGCTGTTCCAACAGGTTTTTTCATGCACCAAAGCTCATGTTGCTGATTATGATGCTACAGTCCAGGCAGTTGCAGGGAGCAGCTCAGAGTTTGGAACCTCTGGACTACTCAATGAGGGCAGGGCTCACAGCTGAATTGGCAAGAACGAGATATGTGGAGGATCCTTACACAGAGCGTAGCCTACTGATGCCACGAACACTTCATAATGATGCTTATCAGAGCCTAGCTTATCTAAGAGATCCTCTCTACGGTAGCAGTTATACAGCTGGCTTGCAAGCTAGCACTGCTCTGCCTTTCACCTCAGCTGCTTGGCGGTACATGTGATCGGCATGGTGCTGCGTTCGAACCCATAAAGAGTTGGATTTGATGTCTTGAAGAAGACAGAAACACCGTTGCAGAGACTATCATTGATGCGAATTCAATTGCATTCCTTTTTGAAGGTTGGCGCAGTGCAGGATCGCAGTTTCAGTCAACTTGACAATACAAGTCTCTTCAACAACGCATCTTATATGGAACCTCTAGTAACCGTCATCTCTATGCACACCGAAACATATGTGAAGGCATTGGATGCCACGGGAAAATTTCAAGGTTTACTTGCTTTGCTACTGCAAGGCCAGTGAATGATGAAGAAGGTCCATCAGTTGGAACTGTTCCAGATCATGCCAGCAATGCTTTTATGGTTATTGCAACCTGGACAAATGCATTCAATCGTTTCACAAGGCCTCACACTGAACTTGGAACGGCTGTGGGAATTATATCAATTTCTCTTTAAGCTGTACAGAGTTTTTCAGACTTGTCTACACATTTTGTAATCGGACTATGCCATGCTCTCATTCCAACACTGTGCATGAATGTCTACATTGTGGGCTTGAATCAGATATATGATATTGAAATAGATAAGCATATTCAATAGAGCTCCCTTTCTTGCGATGGAAGCGCTCTGCATTTGCTGCTGCTAGTTGCATCCTCTCTGTCAGAGCCATTGTTGTACAGCTTACCTTCTATCTACATATGCAGAACACTACAGGCCTTCATGGAGCATTGCTGAATATGCAGAGGGCTGAATCTGGAGTGGTGTTATGCCAATTAAGAACTCTACAAGTTTTTATGAAGGAATGGCCTGAATTTGAGTTTTCTGCTCATATCTTCATATGGTCAAGACAGTTCAGACAGCAAGAGATCCTACAACGGTTCAGTGTCTTGGGAGATAACGTGTACTTGGTGCTGACAGCATGAGAAATAGCTTGAAGCTGGAGCTTGTCAACTTCAGTTGTTGATGAAGATGAATCAGAGCTTGAAGAAGGAGAACCAATCTGTCCTGTTTGCTTACAGATCACTCTAAACTGTTTTAAAACCTAAGGAAGAGTGGGGTTTAGTGTCTTGGGAGATAACGTGTACTTGGTGCTGACAGCATGAGAAATAGCTTGAAGCTGGAGCTTGTCAACTTCAGTTGTTGATGAAGATGAATCAGAGCTTGAAGAAGGAGAACCAATCTGTCCTGTTTGCTTACAGATCACTCTAAACTGTTTTAAAACCTAAGGAAGAGTATAAAGCCTTGATTATGGGACTTCATATTGACAAACAAGGTGGTATTCGGCGGTTGTTAGTAAAAGGGGATTCCCAATTGATCATGAATCAGCTAGATGGGACATACACAGTGTGCGGAATCCCATCCTTTGTATGTATTATCGAATTGCGATGACCCTACTTGAGGAGTTTGATAGAGTGTCTTTTCAATTGATTCCACGTTATTGGAATCAGTTTGCGGATTCACTGGCAAATCTTGCTTATGAAGAAGACATTTTCTTCAACTGTGGTCCTAGTTTGGATATTGCTATCAATAATGAGATAGGACCCGGTCGCTTGTGGGGAATGTTATCAAAGTATGCAATATATGGTAGGCGATGGTTGATATGGGTGATGCAAAAAGTAGCCGAGACCAATCTACCGTTGTTATCCTGTACCCATAGACTGATTAGACAACATGTTATGCGTACGCCTCTTGCTATATATGCAGGAGGGATGGGTCATAATCTTATGCATTTAGCTTAGGGCTTTGAGCCCTAATTTTTTCCTCCTTGGAAAGGAGCATATTATTGTGTATCTTTACTATTTTGGGGAGGAATGTGTAGGTGCTATGGTGTTTTATTTCATTAGGCTAAGAGGGCCAGTCTTGTGAGGTTTTAAATGGTTTATTTCATTAGGCCAAGAGGGCCAATCAGTTTTTGTAGTGAAATGCTTTATTTTGTTAGGCCAAGAAGGCCGATCCATTTTTGTAGAGAAGTGATTTATTTCATTAGGCCAAGAGGGCCAGTCATCTATTTAGTACAGGTGTGGTTAATGGTTTCTTGTTTTAGTCTTGTGCTAGATAGGTTCAAAGAAGAGCTTGGAAGAAGCCTATGTCGCGCGGAAGCTTCTTGTGGCCCTATCCAGGTGATATCTCTCCTTTACGAGTACCGCATTTTTATACTATATGTGTTTGTGTACTTGTAGGGGATTTTTCTTTTCTTGTTGGGGACCGGAGTCGAAGGCATGAAGTCCCAGGTTTAGGTTAGGTATGTTTGAGGGAGGTCTGAGTAGTTGTTGCCTCCTCTAAAGACATTGCCAGACATCGAAAGACCTATTTTAGAAGGTTGTCCTAGTGACCCTGTTCTGCTAGCCTGCTAGGCAACCGTTCTAGGAGTTCTTGTTAGTTGTGAGGCAGTTATAGAAGCCTACTAGAGGAAATAGAGAGGAAAAAAAACCTGAATATCTCAAAGACAATAAATATATACAAAGGTGTGTAAAAAGGAGTTCTAACCCCTATAAAAATAGAAAATGAAAAAAAGGAAAATTTATAAGCAGTTAATCATTGCCTTGCGAAGGCCTGGTAGGTTCCTGGGGACGAGTCAGACTCGGGGCCGATGCCTTGTCTTCCTAGTGTCAAGATTGTGGGAGAGAAGGAAGGAGTCTTACTTGTAGCTTTCTTGCTTGCACAATGGGGGAATACACACAAAGGTGGAGGCTAAAAACAGTTTTCCTCTTCTTAGTTGTGTAAGCCAAAAAAGAACTCAAGTACAAAGAAAATAGAAGAACCCTATATATGGGTCTCAAACCAAACTCAACTAACTAAGGTGGCATACTAACTGAGCCACGAACTAGAGTAGATAATGATAGCTGTCATGTAGCTATTATTCATGGGCAGTGTACCAACCACATCTGCACAACAAACACGTCGGTGAGATAAATGCACAACGGTCACCCTGGCATATCGCGAGTGGAGCTTGATATCTCAACACTCCCCCTCGAGCTCAATCCTAATTCCTACACACCAAGCAGGTCTCTGAACTTGCGCAGCTTCTCTGCGCCCAATGCCTTCGTAAATATGTCAGCTACCTGATCCTCTGTGCTGACATAAACTAGATCAATAAGACCTAGTAAAACCCTCTCTCGCACATAGTGATAATTCACCTCAATGTGCTTTGTTCTAGCATGATAGACTGGGTTATTTGCCAAGTGTATACTGCTCATGTTGTCACAATAAATGACAACTGGCCCATCTGTAGGTTGATGCATATCATAAAGTAGCTTATGCAACCAAGCTACCTCACATGCAGCCATTGCTGTGCCCCTATACTCAGCCTCTGTGTTGGATAAGGCAACTGTAGGCTGTTTCTTGCTACTCCAAGTGACTGCAGCACTCCCAAAAGAGAACACATATCCATTGGTAGATCCTCTATCAGAAATGCTACCAGCCCAGTTAGCATCAGTGTATCCATGCAACTGTATGTGAACCCTAGTCTCATAAAATAGTCCATACTGCAATGTGGACTTCACATACCTGAGTATGCGTCTAGCCGCATCCAAATGCGGTTTCCTTGGAGCCTGCATAAATTGACTTACCAATCCAACAGCATAGCTCAAATCTGGCCTGGTAATAGTCATATAAATCAAGCTTCCTACTATGCGTTTGTACATAGTAGGGTCTTCCAGAAGCTCACCTGCATCTGTGCTTAGCTTCACATTCTGCTCCAAAGGAACTGAAATAGGCTTACAGCCAGTCATCCCATATTTGGACAGCATGTCCAATCCATACTGCCTCTGCAAGAGCTGTATCCCACTTGGTGATCTAATCACCTCAATGCCCAAGAAATAACGTAGCTCTCCCAAATCCTTCATCTCAAACTTCTGCTTCAATAGCATTTTCACATGAAGGATATCTTCATCACTGTCACCTGTCATAATCAAATCATCAACATAAATGACAAGTAGCATATTACCTTTCTCTATTTTTCTCACATAAAGTGAGAAATCTGCCTTGGAAATCTGAAAGCCAATAGTGACAAGATACTGTCCTATCTTGTCAGACCATGCTCTAGGTGCTTGCTTCAAGCCATACAATGCTTTCTTCAACCTGCAAACAAACTCAGGATGAACAGCATGCACATAACCTGGTGGCTGCTCCATATATACCTCTTCTTGCAAATCACCATGTAAGAAGGCATTCTTTACATCCATCTGATGTAAAGACCATTCCTTTGATGCAGCCATAGTAATGACTGCTCTTATGGTTGCCATCCTTGCAACCGGACTGAATGTTTCTTCATAATCAATGCCATATGTTTGTGCATACCCCTTGACTACTAATCTTGCCTTGTATCTGTTCACAGAACCATCTGCATTGTGCTTCACCTTATAAACCCACTTACAACCAATTGCATTCTTACCTTTAGGCAAAGGTACCAATTCCCATGTAGCATTTGCTTCCAAGGCATCCATTTCTTCATCCATGGCTTTCTCCCATTTTTCTTTTCCCATGGCTTTCTCAAAAGAAGTGGGTTCTGGTTCCTATATCACTTTGACCATATATGCATAGTGAATGGCTGTAAATCCATCATATTTCAGCCTATCCACAGGATACCTAGCTCTCGTAGACCTGCGCAAAGTAGGTTCACTCGCAGGTGCTCTCAAAACATCCCTGGTCTTGCTTACTCCAGGTGTAACAATAGAAGGAATATCCAACTCATCATCAATGCTCTGTTCTGAGCCACTAGATTCACCATCCACATAAGAGTGACCTGCATTCACATCAAACATGGGCTGATCAACCTTCTCTTTTCCTTTTCGTGATACCTGCATACCACTATCTACATTGCTTTGAGAAGATTCTCCTGATCTCAATCTGCCTGTCCATGGCGAAGAATGTGAACCACTGCTAGAGAACGCTCCAAGTCCACTAATATTTTGTGACTGCTGTTGTGAATTCTTTGCAGCATTACCATTTTGTGCATCTATATCATCAATCATATTTACTGGTTTATACCAGCTACTCATCTCATCAAAAACAAAATCTCTGCTCACTGTAAACTTACGAGTAGAAGGGTTATAGCATCTATACCCTTTTTGCTGCAGAGAGTAACCAATAAAGATGCACTTCTCAGCTTTTGGATCCAACTTGGATCTCAACTCATCTGGCACATGTACATAGGCAATGCAACAAAAAATTTTCAAATGAGAAATATCTAGTTTCCTACCAGTATACCTCTCCTCTGGAGTCATCCCATGTATTGCTGCAGTGGGAATCCTGTTCATTATATAGACTGCTGTAGCAACTGCTTCAACCCAGTAAAAATCTGGCAAGTCTTTTTCGTTGAGTATGGCACAAGATACCTCTCCAATATGCCTATTTTTTCTTTCTGCAATTCCGTTTTGCTGTGGGGTATGACTGCATGAATATTGCTGCTTTATGCCATGCTCCTGCAAGAACCTTGCAAACTCATTTGAGAGGTACTCTCCCCCTCCATCTGACCTTAGGCATTTTATTTGCAGGCCTATTTCTTTTTCAACCATAGCTTTAAGAGTTTCTAAATGCCCAAAAACTTCACTTTTCTTTTTCATAAAATACACCCAAAATTTTCTACTATAGTCATCAATAAAATTGACAAAATAATGACAGCATCCAAGAGATGCAGCTTTAGTAGTCCACACATCAGAGTGGATTAATTCCAATGGCTTCTTACTCTCTTGAACATGTCTAGGAAATGGTTTCCTTGCCTGTTTTCCAAACTGACAGGCTTCACATACCTTATGCATTTCTGCAACCTTGAATCTAGGCAATCCTGCAACAATATTTTGGACCTGCATTGATTTAAGTCGTTGTACATTAACATGACCAATGCGTTTATGCAAGATATCAATATCTGCAACTACACCGGTCCCATGTGCAAACATTGCTGCACTCAATTCAGACATGTCTGCATCCAATGTAAACATTTTGCCCTTCTTCTTTCCTTTTGCTATCAAGCGACCTTTATTTTCATATCCTCAACTAAGCATCCATGGGGATTAAATCTGACCTGCAAGCCCTACTCAACCATTTGACCAACAGAAACAAGATTCTTGGTGATATTCGGGACATGAAATACATCGGACATGTATTTCTTTTTCCCATCCTGCATAGACAAGGGAAATTTTCCAATCTGCACAATAGGATGTGCAGTATCATCACCAGTCTCCACAAATCCTGGTTTTTCCATTTTTCTTGCACCCTCCATCCATTCTGCATGACCTGTCATGTGCTTTGATGCACCTGAGTCAGCATACCACACATTGTTGCTTTCTTCTACACTTGTCACAGAATTGTTCATGTGCTGCACCATGAACAAATGCTCATTTCTGTCATCACCCTGCCTACTAGAAGATGCATAATTTCCTTGTTGCAATTTTCCATTCATGATATCATTCTGCTTTTTATAGCAGTCTTTAGCCATATGACCCATTTTACCACAGTAGTAGCATTCAACATTACTGTTTGCATTTTGGCCTCTTTGCCATCCACCACGACCTCTTTGGCTCCCCCTGCCTCTAGAGTTACCACGTCCTCCTCCATAGGACTGGTTTTCTTGAGTTTGCTGCATATTCTGATTTCTACTATGGCCTCCAGATCGGCCTCCTCTACCTCTGCCTCTACCTCTTCCAGCATTTGAGTAGAAGACAGCTTCTTTTGAAGTTCCTCCTGAAGAAGATGCACCACCATTTCTCTGCTCCTCAGAAATTAGAAGAGCAATTAACTCCTCAAAATCAAGAAATCTTTCACGAACTGAAATGGATGTCCAAAACTGTGCATAATCCTTTCTTAGACCATTCAAGGTCACAGAAACTAAATCATCATCTTCCACTGGCGACCCAATGGAAGCAAGTGCATCTGTAATCTTCTTCACTTTCATGTGGTAGTCATTGATGCTCATACTTTCTCTTTGCACATTATGCAACTCTTGCTTGAGCTGCATTTTCCTGGCTTGCGTATTTGTGCTATACATTTTTGACAAAGTATCCCATGCCGCCTTTGGCGTACTTGCATCCTGAATATGCACAATCATAGAGTCTGAAATACTGATAGATAGCCACTACATAACTTTCCTAGCTCTCTCATGCCATGCTTTGAATGCCTGCATTTGCTGTTGATTAGGAACATCAGGAAGAATTGGTTCTTTTTCATTTCCTGCAACAAATTCCCAATATCCTTTTCCCATAAGGAAATTCGTCATTCTAAACTTCCATGCTTGGAAGTTGTTCTTGTCAAGCTTTTCAGTTACAATCTGTGAAAGAGAATCAAACGCCATTACAGAATACTGCAAAAAATTCTGTCACTGCAGAGAACACAACTTCCGCGTCACAAGGGCAAATGTGCAAAACTGACGAAAGTGGTATTTAACCACACAGTCACTTCCTAGTGACAATTTTGTATCAACAGGCAACAAGGATGATTCTGTAACTCCCAATGTCTCTGCGCACAGGCATATGATGCAATTTCTACAGTAACTTTTCACTGACCTGTAGAATAGTGGCTGCACAGCATAAAACTGGGCCTTTTCCTAAGTGTGTGCAGAAAACTTTCGCCTCCAAAACAGGCCCCAAAATGGCCTCAAATAAAAAAAACAGGGTCGCCAAGGGCCAAAGCCCTTGCCCGTAGTATATACTGCCCTCTTGCTTCACCGCGAAGGGCGTCTCAACTTGAGACAATGCACTCTTGCAATTTCCGGCTGTGCCACTTGCAGAGATCTGCTCCCAAAATAGAAAATGAAAGCAACACTGCTCCTCTTACCATAACACCGCGATCTTGGCTTGCTTTCTTGAGCTCCTTACCACGAACAAGGCTCTGATACCATGTCAAGATTGTGGGAGAGAAGGAAGGAGTCTCACTTGTAGCTTTCTTGCTTGCACAATGGGGGAATACACACAAAGGTGGAGGCTAAAAACAGTTTTCCTCTTCTTAGTTGTGTAAGCCAAAAAAGAACTCAAGTACAAAGAAAATAGGAGAACCCTATATGGGTCTCAAACCAAACTCAACTAACTAAGGTGGCATACTAACTGAGCCACGAACTAGAGTAGATAAGGATAGCTGTCATGTAGCTATTATTCATGGGCGGTGTACCAACCGCATCTGCACAACTGACACATCGATGAGATAAATGCACAATGGTCACCCTGGCATATCACGAGTGGAGCTCGATATCTCAACACCTAGGGGTGGTGTCTCGCTGAAAAAGAAGAAAGTAAGGAAGGTTGGAGTGAAAATAAAAGTGAGAGTCAGAAAAGGATTAAGTGTCACCTTGCGAGGGCTTGGTAGGTTCTTGGGTACCGAGATAGGACCTGAGGCTGATGCCTTGTTCTCCTTGGGTCACTATGCTATGCTCCCTCCTTTTTACATGCCCGAGTATGGAAAAATAAAAACCTAAAAGAAGAAATGTGTTAAAAGAAAATACTTCTTGATCAGGCTATAGGAGTCCTCGCCTAGTAGGAGCTCCTGGTTGTGTTGTCCTTAGTTAGGTAGGTAGTTCAGACCACCAGTTAGGGCAACCTCTTTGATAGTTCTTTTTAGTTTGGCCGTGTTGGAGCACTCGTTTAGTGACTAGCTTCGGACCTTTTATCAGAATATGCTAGGCCTACTCCTTGTGGATTTCATGCCTTGGTTTTGTCAGGGGGTAGGGTGAGCTTTGTCCTCTGTTTCGTATGTATCTATTGTGTATCAGCTTGATGCTTCCTTTGGTTGTTTTGTGCAGATCTCTTGTGGGATTCGACGAGCTGAGTTGCCCTATCCCGTGGTTGCCAATGAGAGTGGAGTTTTGAGCCCGGGATGTACCTAAAATTTGCCAAAAAATTCAAAATTTAGGGAAAAAATATTTAACATCGAAGGCGGCAGTTGCAGCTCTAGGACGATTTTAAGCACTAATTGAAAGACGGCTTCTAAAAGGCACCTGAGTGACACTTGTGGATTTTTGATAATTTTTCAGACTCTCCTGTGGGATGCCAGGAGCTGCCAGTCAATGTGGGATGTGAAGCCGAACGCACAGGATTTTTCAGGGCTCGAAACGGAGTTCGGACGAGAAAGTGGCCAACAAATGGCCAAGATACGAAGAGGTGGACAACTTTGAGGACCAAAGGGGAGGTGCCCTTTGGGACTTTTAACCCCCCCTACAATGTTATGCAAGGTAGGCATGAAAAAAAAAAGTGAAATCGTGGAGAAGAAGCATGCAGACATGGCGCCGATTTTTGTGCCCTCATCCTCATGGATGGGGATTCCAGGCTATGAAGAACCTATCTGACTGACATTACCTCTCAACTTCTCCCTCTTGGCTGACACTATTGCTGGTCTTTGCGCAAAGAATGGCAGTGTGGATGAAGAGAATAGATTCTAGTATTTCTCTCTCCTCCCCCTCTCTCCCCTCTATGGGCTGTTCATGTGTACTATCTTGATGAAGGAATCGGGGAAGGAGAATGAAGGAAGTGGTGATGGAAATTGATGGAGATGCTGAAGATTGAAGTGCAGCATTGGAATGAAAGCAATGGAGGCTCCGTCTACTGGTTATGCAGTCATTCAAGGCATCTCGGGTTACATAAAAACATGGTATGACCATTTTTATGAAGAAAATGAAGGATTTTTTATAGTTTATGATGATATTTATGTTCTTATTGGATGAAATTTTGTTTGTGTACTGTTTGCATCATGAGTAATTGTTGTTTATTAGAAAATCTTGATTTTGCAATGATTTACATGCTTTATTTAATTCTCGTAAACCCAAAATGCGGTTTTTAAGTAGTAAAATTGTAGTTTTTCCGTTTTGGGTGGGTAAAAGGTGTTCCCATGGGGGGAATATGAAAGATAAATTGAATGTTGGTATGCTGAAGTGTTTAGAACAAGAAAAACCAGAAAATAGCATACTTCTATTGTCAAATAAATCAAGAAAATGAAAAAATAAGGGAAAAATAGAAATACGTCTTGGAAAAATAAGAAAAAATATAATGATTGTTTGTGGATGTATGGTAGTGGTAAAGCATGAGGTTTGGCCTCAGTTAGTCTATCTCTTTGTCAAAGTTTGTGATTTATCGCTTTTTATACATCAAAACATGAAAAAATGAACCTCTACATCTATGCAACGAAAGCAATACCTAAACGTAGGGGATTGGGAGGTTTGAAAGGTGTGATTTGCGTGCTGATTGTTGCTGATTTTCTGATGCACATCATGACATAGAGTTCATGTTATTTTGATTAAGAGGATAGTAGCACAAGTGTGGTCTCGATGCTATCCTTTCATCGCTGTAATGCGTTAGGGAATAAGCATTTGAAAGCCTGGTTGTGCATCATGTGTTTTCGATTTTAAAATTATGTTTGAGTACTTTAGAATCATTCACCTTTGCATGTGCATGAAACCATGGTATCGGAATAAAACCTGGATGCATAGCACTTGTTTTCAATGACAATGACCCACATTGAGTGTGGAAAGGCATCCTAAGCCGTAGGATAGACGTTCGTTTCTTGGGGGATTATTTGGAGAGGACACATGGTATCTCTTGGATTCGAAATGAAAGAGTGGAGATTGTTCATTTGTTTTATATATTGAGCAATGCATCAAGGGGCTAATCCCTGCGATGTAGGAGAGCTGCAGTGGGGCCGTGGTGTGTCTACTGAGAGGTTGCCTCCCATGTATGTGATTATTGTGGCATTGCCAATGTGTATGGGTTCTCTCTCTATGGAGTTTATAGAAAGGAAAACATTGGACTACAAAACTATAAAACTATAAATGCATAGATTAGACTTTAGGACAGTTTGTCTTTTAGCAGTAGATTGATGCTCCTGGCCTGCGAGGCCGTGAGGATGTGTTTGTCTATTATGAGCATGAGGTCCGCGGCTAGTGCCATAGCCACTATCGGCCCATTTGAGGTCCCATCATTGAGTCATTCATCAAGGGATTGGCTTCAACCAGTTGTTTAGTACTCAATAGAATAAAATCAGAGAGTGCTTGAGTCTCTGGGGGATTCTCTGGCCAACATATCTTCTACTTCCTTCTTTTCAACCTCTCTGAATTCGGCTTTCAAACCACTACAAAGGGGAAGAGATTCCATTTCGAAAGTATCAAAACTCATTCTTCTTAGGATTGTTGTTGTGCCATCATTATAATAATGCCAGCTTCTGAGGGTTTCAACAGTGTATGTTGTGAAAGACACTCTGTCTACCAACTTCTAGTGGGTTGTTAATTGGACAAACAGAAGATTGTCAGTGCACCAAGCATCCCACATATCTTGCTATTGAGCATCCACCCACGAACAAATGCCAACTCTTTTCCTTCTTATTTTCATGAACCTCCACAGACCACGACTCCTCTGAAGATTCTTCACGATCTCCCATTTGATGATGTCTGGAAACTTCTCAGTGAATATCGAAACTTCCATGGATAGTCATTCTCTCTGATTCAGCTCTTTAGTTTGTTCCCAAACAATTTGCCACCAAGATGCAAGTTTCTGTTGCCTCAACAGGAAGAGGAAATAGTCCACCACATAGAGCATGCATCATGAGGGTAATATGTTTCCACCATTGTGGGATGAACTTCTTGTGGAAAGTGGCTTTAGCAATGAGAATCTCCAACTCTTCAGTGGAAGAATGAACTTTGCAAACATCCATTGAATTCTTCTCTTCTTGGCAATGCCATTTCCTTCATTGTCAGCCTCTTCTTATGCTTGTTGATGGCAAGTTTCCCTGGCTGCACACCAAAAACATGGAGCCCCAAAAGGAACATCAAGGAAAAGGGGATTCTAATGCAAGAAAATCTATCTTATAACATCAACAAGCTTTTATTTCGTTCTTTTGATGACCAAAACAAAGAAAACAACAAATCTTCACGTAACATTATAGTAGATATATCCCACGGATTTGATAGAATCAACCATAATCTTCAACATCTTCATAGAATCCATCAATAGAACAAGGAACATAAAATAATACACCATTTTTGAATGGAAATCAATCACATAGTATTCATCTTCAATGTCTTCATAGTTTTCTTTCTCAATCTCTCATATACAGTTACACTGTTTTGATAGAATTGACTATCTCTGGCTCTCTCTCTCTTTCTCTCTTAATAGTACATCATCTTCTCACTACAATACTCAATAATGACTCTCAATAATCCTTCTTAGGTCGTGGATACACCTCCCAAGAGGTATGTCTACATCAAAGAGCCACTAGAGCCACTATAGTGTCTCTTCACAGCTCACTACTATCACAGTCACTTCAGTCTTCTCTTTAGTCTTCAGCAGCTACTTCTTCCATTTGTTTTAGCTCTTTTGAACTTAGATTCATCCTTTCCAAAAGTTAGAAAACTTTTCCAAAGTCACACATATATTCTATAGAATACTTACAAAATATCTATAGAGCAGAACAAAACAAGAACAGAGTAGAGACAGAATAGAGACAGAGGCTCTACAGAAGGTTTACAGAGGGTTACAGAAGATCATTAGAGAACATCAAATCCTCATAACTCATACTAAAACCATTCCAGACTATCAAAAACTACTCAATAAGCCTTCAAAAGATTTCAACCTTCATTAATCATCAATCCATGCTTCATACAGAAACACCATATTGGAGAATATGGAAATTTTCCATAAGTTTGGGACACGTGGTCAAATCTTTGGATTTGTCATAACTTGAACACTATAACTCCAAATTGAGTGCTGTATAGCACAATAGATTCCATTTTTCAAGCGCTTTCCAATGATAGGTCACATCATATGGTTTTGAGAAACTTATGGGTACATTATCCGGGTGCCACATTTTTAGTATTCAAAAAATGGAAATTGGTAGATTTCCAAACTCACTAATATTGTGTTCAGAAGAAAATTAGAACAAAACAGAAGCTATACAGAAGGCATCAGAACCAATCAAAACCTCAACAGAACCTATCAGAACATCACAGAGCTTTATATTTCTACTAAAAATCATCATGAGCTTCCAAAACATAATTAATATCATCCAAAACACTCTCAAATACTTCCATTATCAACCATACATCACTCTAAATCCATCAAAAATCAACCATTCAGGCCTCAAAAACAACAAAAGTCAGTCAAAAATTCAGTCTTTTTCCACTCTCAATAGGAATTATCTTGCACAAAGAAGTATTGCTCTTCTTGTACATTATTGATCGTCACTTTTACATTAGGACATGCAGCATAGAGCTCCCCTAAATGATTATTTGCACCCCTCATTCGCCAACAATGATCAGTGTCTACAAGCCATGCACCATTTTCATACAACCCTCGCTCATTATTGTTGCATTTTCTCCATATTGTTGCATTTTCCTTACTCCACCATGCATATTGTTACAAGACAATGCATTTTTAGTCACTTTCTTCTCTTTTCCACATGCTGTCCATTGACTAGTAGCATCCTACATAGACAATCATGTACTTACTTCATGCTCATATTTAGCTCGAATATCCAACAAACCAATTTTCTCTTCAAATTGCAGCAATGCACTAGTGGTATCACCAAGAAACTAATGCTTCCTTTTAATTATGTCAATGATTTCATCATGCAATTCTTGCTTGGCAATGCCAAGCATCTCTCCCAAGGTAAATTCCACCCGACTATTTAAGATCTGTTCTTCAAGAACCTTCCTAAGATCTATGGCTGTCTCAATGTCAAATTGCAACTTATATTCTAGTTGCTTTCCCTTCTTTTTGCCCTCTTGTTTGTTATCTTGTTTTTACTCCTGACTGACCTCTTCTATAACATGCTCGAGAGGTGGCTGATTTGCAGCTTTAGGCAGATCCACACTTCTTCTTGTTATTCTTTTAGATATCCTTGCAATATCTTAATATCTTTTTCATTTTTCTTCCACAAGTACATCTGTGTTTTGTACATTTTTCAAATATGCATACATTGAATATGCATCTACCGGTGATTCCCAACTAGTTATGCTACGAATGTATTGCTCTGCATGAGACATTTCACTATCTCTGACCTTTCTCTTTTTAGTTGTATGCAAAGCATGTGTCCATATTTCACCCTTTGGACCACCAACCATCACTTGGCCATGCATTCCATCCAACTATAGTGTTAACCGTTAGATGAACAAGGTGGAAAATCTAGAAAAGCTAAAGCAGAAGACAAAGGCCAAGGCAAAAGTGAAACGAAAGACGAAGGCACACCAAGAAAAATATGGAAGCACAAGAAATGCAAAAAAGTCATAAATAAAGGAAAAAGGCGCACAAGAAAAAGTGCGAGTCAATACTTTTGTAAAAGAGCGCAAGTGCATCATGGTTTAATTTAAAGAGCGACGGGCTCTCACTCGTGCAACTTGTAAAGGTAGATGGGCGGTAGGAAGGAAGCTAGGAAGATAGAAGGGCAATGAGAAAAAGGGCCCAGGCCACAGCCAACCATGTAAAAAAGGGGATAAGGGGATGATTGCTCAAAAGGGATTTAGGGTTTTGTATATAAAGTTGAAAAGTGAATGAGAAGCTCATTCTTGTGTGTGGCCAAAAGTGGGTCTCCTCTTCTTCTTCTTCTTCTTCTTCTTCTTGCTTGCTTGAGCTCGTGCTTGAGAGAGGGAGTGTGAAAGTGTGAGGGAGTGAGTGTCTGAGGGTGAGGGATCGGGGAGGAGAATGTCTCCATCTTCCCGTCTCTACTTCTCTTCTCTTCTCTTGCTCGTGGCTATGGAGCTTGGAGCGTGGAGCTTGAGGATGAAGATTGCTTGAAGCTTGCACTTGGATCGTGGAGCTACCGAAGTGAGCAGGAGATGAGGTAACTCGATTGGCATGGAGGTAAGCTCACTACACCTTTAGATATGGATGGCGCATCGGCTATGTGAGAGGTAGCCATTAGTGCTTGGCTTGGAACGCTTGAAACAATAAGTTGTCCGTGGGTCTTGGCGGTTGAGCAAAAGCTTGCACATTTTGGTTCCATTTCTGGGACCAACGGATTCAAGCCTTGAGCGCTTGCGCGCTTCGAATCGAGCATTGAAGTAGGGTTTTCCCCGGACCGGTGCTTGAGGTAGATAGGTAGGAAGCGAGGGAGTTTAAAGAGGTATTCGATCTCCTTAGCTAGTAGGTTTTTGTTGTTTTGGACTTGGGAAAGCATGATGGAGTAGTGTATGCATTTTTCTTATAAATTTTTCTTACATTTAGGAAGGATAGGAGCAAAACATTAGAGCAAACAGTAGGGTTTTCTATTGCTATATAACAGGCTGAAACAGGGAAAATAAGGGAAATAAATGAAAATTTGGGTTAAATGTTAGTAAGGGAAGCAATATTGAGGTGAGTGTAGGCCTAGACAGGGTGATAAGGGGCCAAGAGTGGCAAGAAAGGCCACATTGTGCATTGCATGGTTTCAGGAGAGTAGGAGAGAGGAAGAAAGCTTCGTTGTGAGTGGATCCGCTTCGATCTTGCCATCCACGAGATGTTTGCCCAGCCCAGGTAATTCTACATCTTCCCCTACATGATTAGGTT
Organism: Lygodium microphyllum; assembly: GCF_053477565.2. Lineage (NCBI taxonomy): Eukaryota > Viridiplantae > Streptophyta > Polypodiopsida > Schizaeales > Lygodiaceae > Lygodium > Lygodium microphyllum. The sequence goes on from NC_141141.1 coordinate 73,041,175, forward strand.
GGATCAGGAGCTGCTCTACCAGGGGGAAGGCCTCCAATGCTCGGCGCGGCGAATTTTGTGAAGTTTGGCAAAAAAACGCACTACACTCGACCTGTCCGAGTGACGATGATTTTGGGCCGAGTCCCAGAATGGGCCCTCGGACCGCTCGAAAATTCGGCCCCCTCAGGCCTGGCGACTCAGCCCACTCAACTCAGACATCCACCACTCGGCCCGTCCGAATTGAGCATTCAGACCAACTTTAAAATTCAGCCTCGGCCTACTTGACTCAGCCCACGTGACTCAGCCCTTGGACAACCAAACTCGGACTGGCCGAATTTGATATTCGGAAAACTTACATTTGGCCCTTTCTACTCCGGGCCGAATCGGATACTCGGCCCTTGCAATTCGGACCTATTGGGCCGAAGTTAGATTTTGTCAAATTTACACTCAAAGATAGTGAAACTGACCGAGAGACCATATAGAGACGAAACCATAACATAGATCGATCACACAGGGCTGAAACTTAGAGCAAGTAGTTCAAAATTTTTTGCTATAAAAGGTCTTTCAAATCACATATGGCATTTATCATAATGGCCCTGCGGGTCGGGGGGGACTGCCCCCTGGACCCCCGCAGAGGGAGCTCTGCCCCCTCTGCACCTCCCTTAAGTAGGTTGGAGAGAAAACGTGCATCATGACAGGTCCTCCAAATTGGACCTTAGTGTAGTAGTGGCTCTACACGAGCATGGATTCTCACTTGCAAAAGAGCAACCAAAAGCCCATACCCGGAGAGAGAGAAATAGAGACCTTAGAACCTCAATGGGCCCATCTAGCCAACAAGGGCAAAAAGGGCACATTGGAAAAATACATACGTGTTGCATTCAGACTGCATCTAGTCAAAGTGAAAAGCAACAACATCAAGCTACAATAGTGAGAATGACTAGATATGACAGTCTTGACGATAGATGCTCCTTGAGTAGCACTGCACTGACGATCCAAGACACGAGTGGAAAATCCACATCTGGTCATGCAGTTGGGGACTCAAGGGCATTTGTCAGAAGGCTAAAATTAACAAGTCAAGACCCAGAAGATGAAGACATAGTACCACCTGCTTATCTTAGGGTCAAACTCACGGTGAAAAGAGAGCATACTATCGATACTTTGATTGATAAAGGAGCAGATTTTAATGTCTTGACCTATGAAGCATGGACCCCACTAGGCCAACCAGAGCTCACACCGACTAATGTAACTCTTAGCCCTTACGGGGGACACCCATAAGCACTCATAGGGAAGTGCAAAATCCATGCGAAAATTGAAACTAAAAGCTTGCCTATCCTATTTCATGTTCCTCCAAATAGTGCTAATTATGGCAAGGAAACCCTCCTAGGAAGACCCTTCAAAAGGGCGACCAAGTGTGAGGCTGACTATGTAGCATAGAGGATACACCTGACACTACCAGGAGTGAGGATAGTCACAACCTTTAGCAAGGGTGACCTCATCCAACCTCGAGGGAAAGGCAAGGAAGGTACTGACATAACATTCAAGCCTACTAACGAGAGCAAGGACTTGTTAGAAGAGTTGATACAAGCACATGTCGAACAACGAGAACCAGTGAGTGAGGCCATGTCTGAAACAAGAAGGTCAAGAGACAATGCCAAGGATGGGCTTTGGACTTACAAATAGCATAGAAGACCCCAAAAGAAGCCCAAGCCTTATAGACAAAGGCATCGATGGAGAGCCAATACAATGCCAAGATGGATATCGAAAGTGTTGCTATGTGCTCAAGGGTATTATGCAAGTAACCGATGGATTTGGGTACCAAAACCCCCTGCTAAACCACCTATATTAGCTAAAGGCCAGATTGCATCAAAAGCAATGAAGCACAGGAGGAAATCTAAGAGAAACTCTAGGTCTTGAGGCAAGAAACCAAACACAAGTATTCGAAAGAAAGAGCCTCACCCTAGCTTGCTTAATAAGCATATGTCATATGTAACCATTGAGCGTTCACAAAGACCACTAGTGCTCAAGGAGCTTTTGGACTTCCCAAGAGGATAATGAGCACCAGAGGCACAATGCTACTTGTGAGAAGGTTGATTGCTCAACAAAGAAAATGGCACAATCATCTAATAGCCTCGAGCACATCATTCAGCCAATGCCACGTCCATCTAAGAGTCCTAGATCTCCTACACCCTCTTTTCCCAAATAGACACAGGAAGCACAACAATAGTCATCAAGGATGGCTGCTCAATCCCAATCTCTATCTCCATCTAAGATTTGAAATGTCCAAGAGGTGGGATGGACACCATCCATAGCTCTCGGCCCAAGGATATGCCTGTGCAACCTAATGTGACTAGATCAACTCATGCTTGATCTACACAAGTGAATGCTCAAAGGGCAACAAAAGACACGACCACTTCCGATCGCCCTAGGGACTTGACAATGCAATCTACTAGTAGTAGCCAGTCCACTGAAATAGCTGCTACTACTTTCAATCAGGGATCACAATTGTCACAGCCCTTGGCCGTGACAATGCCCCTTGCGAAATGTGCCCTTAGTAGTTCACCTGTGGAGGAGGTGTTGCAACCAACTTCCGTGACAACTCTAGCACTTCCAAAGTGCCTAAAGCCTAGGATGGAGGAGTTAAATAGAAGGGAATTGGCTGAAGAGCTAGACTCTCCAAAAAGAGAGGCAGTTGTACCCTCGCAACCTAGCAAGGCTATTCAGCAGGCCGCGGCTATGTCCCATGAGGAGACACTAGAGAAAGAGAATATTGAGGCCCAACTAAGCACATCAACAGCTGACCTAGTTCAGGATCCTGAGTTGTTAAGTTATGCACCTTCACAGACCAAGAAAAAGAGGAGAAAACAACGAAAGCAACAGCAGTTATAGGTGGTTGTGGACCCCAAGAACATTGAGACCAAGAGCACTGGAGAGCTGACGAATAAAGCATCGGGTCCATCCACTAATGAACTCATTGATGTCTCTCCTAATAGTAGCGAAACCTCACACACATCCGTGTGCTCTGAAAAATCAAAGCAGCCGTTACCATCAATGGTTGCTTTCAACACTCAATCTACCGACAATAGAACTAGCATTGACCAATCAAGAGTGGATACAACACTGTCACAACAGGGTGACAAATCTATTCTAGTGACATCCGAGGTGAACCATGACAAAATAGCAGCAAAACCTCAAGAAAAATGCACAAACCGCGAGAGTGTAAGTGATCCTAGCGTTGACCAATCTTGCTCATCTAGGCCTGAGCCCCCAGCTATGCTAAACCTAGGGAAACTCCTAGAACCTTGCATGAGATAGCAGCTGAGCAAGCCCTCGTTGAACATAGAAGTGTTGCTAAATGCTTAACTCAGTTGGATGCTAAGCTCAAAGTATTCGCACGTGTCTATGTCCTGGCAGACATGGGCGCATTCCCTAAGGAGCATCTTGGAGAATACTTGCCATTTTTCCTATCTTGGGAAGAGCAAGAACATCTTAACGAGCACTTTGACAAGCTCTTGCATGAATGCATGCGAGTCATCTCTGACGAGGAAGCTGACGAACTACGCTTAACTGTAACATTCAATGATGTGTTCTACCAACCAAATCTCTTAGAGATAGAGCAACTAAAGCAACAATCAGAGGGTCAAAGTCAATTTGAGAAACGTTGGTTTGAAAATCGTGTTGCAATGGCTGAAGTAGGATCCCAAATCATGATAGTCTCCGAAGAGCGATTGGCCAAATGGCGGTCTCAAAGAGACCCAACCTATGTGACACCAACTTCCTTTCGAGTGCTAATTGCCATTTGGGGTACGGAATTAGTTGGAACTAGCCAAGAGAACTCTTTAGCTGATAAGGTTCTCACTGAGGAGGAGCTACATGCTGCAAGTAGACTCGGACAAGGTACCATGATACTTGATGTTGAAAAATACCTGACGTTATTAAGAAGGCTACCACCAGTACTGGATGCATGTGCCACACTCCAATACAATCTCGAGTTCTACAATTGGTTTTTATCCTCGTGAAGTGACATGGATTTGTAAATGTGTATATAAATAAACAATGACTTTTGTGACCTTGTATAGATAAGATCAACACACACAAGCAATGATAGTCAAGCTTAGGGAGAAGAGTCGGGTTTGACAGGTTGAGCTCCTAAGGTTCTCCTCTCACCACACATTGAGAAGTCGTGTGACCATTCCTGCCTCCGGGAGGAGGACATGCAACCCTCATTATCACCATACAAAGCTCTGACCAACATCTCTGATGGGTGGTGTAGATGGGGCACCGTCCCTTTCTATACACCTTTCCCCTTTTTGAGTCTATCCTTCCAGGGATGAGCCCTACTCCACTCCATGACAACCAATCCACATAGCTTAGCATAAGCCAAGATATGCTAATGGCTGGAGGCAAAACGAACATCATCATGGGGGCCATCCCTCTACAACAAACATTGCATGCCTCACCTCTCCCCTCCTCATCTTATGCGCTTGATAACCCACTGTATAGTCCCTTCCATGCAAATAGTTTTATGCTGCCTCAAGGACTAATCCTTGGTTCGCATTTTGCATGTCCCCCTATGGTAGCCGACATGGAGCACCCAGTGCAGTTGGCTTGTAAGGATGCTATCCATCGTCAAAGGGAGCATGTAGCAAAAGCGCCTTCGCCGGAACGCTACGTACCTACCCTTAAAAGGTATGGCATTTAGTAATCTGTGCTTTGAGTTCATGAACAGTAACACGTACAAAATACCGACTCCATGCAGATTGAGCCACCCCAAAGAATTCCATCTTCTGAGCATAGATATATACATATGCAGATACATTCCTGCCATTGAATAACTTCATCTCATGCTCAACTACTTGCAAAGCATTCATCACAACACTTTCTGTTTGAGCTGAAGCTTGTATCATCTGTTGTTGTTGTACCTGCATAAGCATATTTCAATTTTGCACCAAATGTTACAAAACATCACTGGAGAATGTATTTGAAGATTCTCCCATTTTATCTTTCCTTCTTTTGATGACCTTTCACGTTGGGTTCACCAATGTCGAAGGGGTTTTTGTCGAAAGGTCGAATCCACCAGGGATCAGAAGTAGAAGGAAGTAGAGATAGGAGATGAAAGAGAAGATAGAGAATACCGAAGTGGTAAACACTACAAAGAAAAATCACAATGAATTGAATCAATATGTATTGAAAGAACCTGGAATCTTCACACTACTCAGAAGCAATCTCCAAGCATTAGATCTCCTGGAGCTTCTTCGTAGAACAAAACGTGCATAAAAATTACAGCTTCTTCTCTGCTACTCAAAACCCAAATCTGATGGCTCCGTCGGCTCCGAAAGGGGGTAAAACCGCCAAGACACCTGCTTGAAACCCAAATCTGATGGCTTCGTTGGCTCTAAAAGGGGGTGAAACCCCCAAGACACTTGGTCATGAATCTCGCAGATCACTCCTTCTTCTTTCACTTCAATCTACAGTTTTTAGCCTATTTATAGTAATCGTGATGCACACAATTTCGTCAATTTGTCCCTTTTGTGAAAATCCCCTAATTGGCTGAAAAGGAAACTAGCTTTTTGCATGCCATCCTAATCTAGAAGCTTTTTGCTAACTTTTTTGGATTGTTTCAATAAATAATATAAAAAATAGGCTAAAATTATCCAAAAATCTAGTATTTTTGGATAATCCATGCAACTCATACTAGTACTAATGGCTTAGATCACATTAACTCTCTAGATCAATAAAGAAGTCGAATGATGATGCATTCCATACTTTTTCACATTGTGTCCTCATAATATCACCACAGCGCCACCGTCGCCTACTCTACACATCAATTGAAGCATTCACAATTGTTAGAAAATAATAAAACTAAATTAAAAAAAGTGAATACCTAGCAGTCTTTAGCTACAAAATAAATAAATATGTTGGAACTCTATCCTAACCTTAATTTAATATGAGTGCGCACTCTAAACTCATAAACGTCCATTAATTTAAATATGTATTTTGTGAAATCACCCACTATGGAATCGCCCACTTGCACATTAAATTAACATGATGTAATGTGTCCACTTGTTCGTTCATAGGACACGTCTTAGCAACCCGTCGGGAAGAGAGTCTAGCAAGCTCCGCCCGGCACTCCCATGGAATGTTACGGGGTTTGCAATCTAGGTCTTCCCGAGTCTGCCACGTAGCGGAAGTATTCCGGCCATTCCCACTTAGGATCGACCTGAATCAAGGTTCCCCTAATGGTCAAATTCCTAGAACGGCAGCTAGCGTCGAACCCCAGGTGAACTACTTTACATAGAAATGTCAAGGTCAAAGTGGATTCATGCTGCACTTGGTTCAAGGAGAATGGGAAACAAGAGGGATGCAAAGCTCGACCTCTTTGTCCATAAGGCATAGTCTCATTCCGTTCCCCTAAAACAACATAAATTAGAATTCTAGTAACCTGAACTCTAGGTCAGCATTGCCTACTGTTCATTTCCTTCGAGAAAAGTTTATTGCTGTCCATTTCGCTTGAGAAAAGTTCACGACCAACCGGCACCACCCATCCATAGGATGGACCTAGGGCCACATCCACCGTACTTTCCTTAGGGTTGCTTTAGTTATCTAATTACCTACCACATTTAGTTGGACACGCATAAAATAGCTTCCTTAATTAGCCAATTAGACATCGGCTCCTTCACGTAATCTTAGCACTAACATAGAAAAGCAGTGTCAACCAAGTTCCTTTTCAAAAGTTGATCTTATTTATCTTTGGAAAACATCATATAATCCAGCCCGTAGGCTAATCCATAATCCGCCCGAAGGCTATCCATAATCTGCCCGAAGGCAATCCAGCAATCCATAGGGATTAGTAATCCAAGATTCTGCCCATAGACTAGTATGCAGGCCTCAAGATCCAATCTCGAGTCGCGTTGGCCTCTTGTGCAGGTCTCGGAAGGCAAGGGATTTACGACCAGAGCTCCCCCTGGCACCCAAGCGTCCTCCTACTGCAGCGCCCAACATAGAGACCTCTCGCGACGGGTTTGGTCCACATTCCCGACGTGGCTAACAACCCCCTTGGTTAGGGTCAGGCAGACAGTTGGGGGTAACTGATGCTGCCTCTCCCTTTAGGCCTTCAACCTGAAGCATTAGTTATCATTCCATCTTTAGTTCCTTGAGCAAACAATGCAAACACTGCTCCTAAACTGTTACAAGCACAATCAATCTAGTGGTCGTGTATTTGACCAACTGCTAAGGAGTGAATCCTTCTCTCTGAATGCATCCAGCATTCGATCCGGGATCAATTGTGACTTGGCAAGATCCCCAAGGGTTTGTTTGTTTACCCTTTTGTCCTTGGGTTAGGGTCATAGCCTGTCAACCCAATTTAACCAACACCTTAGGTTTCTTAAGTTGAGACATTGAATCCTGGCAACCATGTCACTCTAACCTGATTGATCCTTTGCTTACTAGGCAAATACATAACTTCTATTAACTTGGCAAACCAACCCAAGAAAGGTGATGTAATAGGATGTCTACTCATCCTCTTGCAGATTAGACTTGCTCTAGAACCTGCCAACCTTATTCCGAGGAGTGGCAAATTTATCTTGTGGTTAAACCACAAATCCGTGAGAGGTTACAACTTGTTGCACAAGTGTCGCACCTAACTCATGGGATCATTTCACCCATTGAACGGCATTTCGTGGTCAAGGAATTATGTTTAGTCAACCTATTTGGGGTGTCTTCTTACCCAACCCAACCCTAATTGTACTAGGCTGACCTAGGGTTTCCAAACTCAATCCGAGTTTTAGCATTAGGTTGATAGATCCTTAGGGTAGAAACCCTAGGTCCTTGTTTACATGGGCGTCCAATTGATCCAAACATTTCATGAATGTGGGTGGGACCTTTGAGTTTGAGAGTTTCGAATTGGCATCCAAGTACGATACTAGGTTGCATTTCTAACGTGCCAAGCCCTAGCTAGTACTTGAGGTGTTTATCATATCGACTATTTATGCCTATATGAATCCCTAACGGTTATAATATTACAAGTGATTTGGCTAAATTGAACTACTTGTCTTGCGACAAGGACTATCCTTTCCTAGAGATGCTCAACTTGTTCTAGAGGTGTAAATAATTGCAATATGGGATTCATTACTTTTAGGCAACTATAAGGATTGCAATAACCCTTCTCTTTCCTTGCTAAAGTCGTGACGATCGACAATTTGGAGAATAACTTACATAGGACCTACTAGGATTTACATCAAGGAACTATGCCTACAACCTTTTTTTCTAAGCATTTGAATTTCTTGCTTTGATAAGCCATGCAACCTTTCCTAAATGCAACTTTTGATGAATGAATTTTTTCTCATGACGAATATGTAACATGTAACCCTTTTCTAAATGCAACATTGTTAATGAAGTTCATGTGACAAGCAACCTTTAATCCGTTCGACAAACATCTTTGCATGCAACGTGCAAGTCTATGGTCCCATTTCCATGCTATGCAACGGACATTAACAATTCTTTCCATGCGAGTCATAGCAAGATACGCTTGTTCTTTCATGGCCAAACAAAGATGCACTTAACAATTTTCATCTTTTTAATGCTAGGCAATATGCGTTTTAGGCTTGTCACTTTGAAATGCACGGCAAGGCAACAAGCTACTAAGCTCATAAAATGGATAGGTAATTTACATTCATAACATTGGAAATGCAAATAACCCAATTGCTTGTCATGCATTAATTTTAGTAAATCGTGCAAGTAGGCAAATTTACCCAAATGCATTTTAAATAGGCTAGGTGAATTAGAAACATGCATAAGTGCTTCCTTTCCATGAAAGTTATCGTGCATAGCTCATTTCTTATATGTGGGATTAAAATCATAAAACTTGGGCTTGTGGATCCATGGAGATGTCCACGTGTATGTTCGGGGAAGAACCCCCCATGGGTGCACCTTGCATCTTCTTGGGAGCCATCGTAGAGGTAGTGTGTTTATGGACTTCGCAGATTTCTTCTAGTCTTTATTCACGCTCTCTGAGACTGTCTATAGGTCGATACCTTCTCCCTTGCATAGGAATTGGAGCTTTACGAGCCCAGGTTTTAAAATCGGGGAGGGCACGTAAAAACAAGGCTTAAGGAAGCCCCTTGTGAAAGATTCTATGCTCCTGAGTTAGAAGCTTACGTGGAAGAGGGAGGGGTAATGGAAGATTAACGACCGGGGGGGTAATTATGGCAATATGGCGGCGGGAGGTTGACCAGCGGCAGTAGTGCTGCAATCGGTGGCAGGCTGGTGGCATATGAGGGCGGCATCCTCACGACAGTGGCAGCATCTCCAGGCAGCATGGTGGCCTATTGCTTCTTCTCCCTGATTGTGCAGCACCCCAACCTCCTTTCTTCCTTTCCCTCGCATTTCTAAGGGGTGTTTTTATAGTGCTAAGTGGGGGGGAGAGACTCCACACACGTGGAGCCCTCATGCTTCTCCCTTCTCCCTTATCCCCATGCACTCCACCTCTACAAGCTCCCCACACACCTCACTTGCTCTTCTCCTACTCCCTCTCCTCCAGTCATGCATCGGCTGGGGGAAGGGATAATTAGAAAAAAAAATTGCCTAAAATTTATCAAATTGCCCCTTCAAAACGGTGTTCTCCCGTGGCTTTGCAGTTTAAACCCCAGCCTCAATTGCACAATGCGGAGGGCTCGTTTTTGCGCGTGCGGGGTACGGATTAAGCTGCCAATAATTACGATGTGGGAGATAGCGTTGCACAGGTTTTTGCATGGGTGTGTGGTGATCAAAGCTCTTGAATATTTTGAGGGGAAATATTACATTCTCTCCCCCTTGGAGGAATCGAGATGTCCTCATCTCAAGAAGAACTAGGGATATTGTTGGTTGAGAGTACTTTCATCCATCCAAGTGGCATCGTCCTCAGGATAATCTTTCCACTGGACGAGACATTCTCTCAAGGTTCTGGATCTCAATTGCCTCTCCCTAACATCTAAGATCTTGTCAGGCTGTAGCTCAAGGACACCTTTTGTGAGGCATTACAACTTATTGATCATCAAGTACATGGCTAAGATTAGGTACATACTTCTTCACTGGACTGATGTGGAATACATTATGAACCTTTAGGTTCTTAGGGAGTTGCAGTCTATAAGCATTGGGTCCTACGCACTTGAGAATCTTGTAGGGCCCACAATACCTTGGACTTAGCTTCTTGCATTCACCTAAGGATAGGGAACTCTTCTTTGGGCATACATGAATGAAGACCATGTCTCCTTCAGCGAAGGTTCTATCTTGATGTTTCAAATCCACGTACGTCTTCTGTCTATCTTTGGCAGCTTGGATGTCTTGTCTTATTGACTTCATTTAGTCATCCATATCTTCCAGCATCTGCCTTGAAGCTTCAACTCTTAGGGTTGGATCCGAGAAGTTTAAAGGACTTCGACACTCATGCCTATACAATGCTTGAAAATGGGTCATCTGAATGCTTTGTTGATAAGAAGCATTGTAGGCAAACTCAACCATTGGCAAGTATTGAATCCACCTTTTTAGTTCACGGCAGTAGTGTGCCCTTAGCATATCCTCAATGACTTGGTTGAATTGCTCCGTTTGGCCATCAGTTTGGGGATGGTAAGATGTACTAAAATAGAGTTAAGTCCCAATGCCTTCAAAGATAGCTCTCCAAAAGTGTGATGTGAAGAGAGAATCACGATCAATAATGATTCTTCTGGGCAACCCATGTAGCTTGAATATCTCCTTGATAAATAACCTTGCAATGTCTGAGGCTTTATAGTTTGTCTTAACATGAATAAGATATGCAACCTTGGTGAGCATATCCACAACAACCATAATGGAGCTGTATCCTCCCTGAACTTGGGGCAGGCCAAGAACAAAGTCCATACTGATGAATTCCCATTTCATTTGGGGAATGTCAAGTGGTTGCAACTTCCCTGGCATTTTGACATGTTCAGCCTTAATGCGTTGACATCCTAAGTGGGTAGCATAATTCTTCTCATGGATCTTCAGTTTCCTTGACGAGTATGCTACAGGGTAACCTTCTTGCATAAGCACACATCCTAAGGCAAGTGTGCTAGCATTAGTTACTACTTCGAACTCTTTACTGAGGTCTGGAAGTTACTACTTTGAACTCCTTACTGAGGTTTGGAAGTTTCAGGATAGGTGCCGATACCAAACTTTGCTTTAGACTATCAAAGCTAGATTGTTCAATAGGTGACCATACAATTGATGTTTGCTTCTTTAGTAGATCCGTCAGAGGCGCTACAGTCAAAACACAGTTTTTGATAAAGATCTTGTACCATCCTATCAATCCAAGAAAATTGTGTATTTCTTTGACAATTGTTGGTATTGGCCATTCCAGAACATCTCTGACTTTGGCCGAATCCACTGAGATTCCTTCCGCTGACACGATGAATCCTAGATATTCAATCTGGCATTTGAAGAATGCACACTTCTTCATCTTGGCATAAAGCTTGTGTGCCCTCATTGTCTCAAGGACAATACAAAGTTGGGGTTTATGGCCTTCTTCCTGTTTGGAGTAGACTAAGGTATCGTCGAACAAGACAAGTACAAAGTCATCAAGATATGGCCTAAGATATACTACATTAACCTGTTGAAGGTGGCAAGTGCATTTGTCAACCCGAATGACATGACTAGGTACTCAAAGTGTCCATATCTTGTGTTCAATGCCGTCTTTGGGATATCTTCTTCCTTGATCCTTATCTGATAGTATCCAGGCCTGAGATCAATCTTGGAGAAGATCTTCGCACCTTGAAAACATTCAAGAAGTTCATCTATTCTTGGAATAGGGTACTTGTTCTTAATGGTTGATTGATTCAACGCTCTGTAATCAATACACAACCGAAGCATTCCATCTTTCTTCTTCTGGAACAGCACTGGAGCTCCCCATGGTGAACTGATAGGATGGATGTAGCCTTGATCTAACAATTTCTTGAGTTGCTTCTTCACCTCAATTGCTTCCGGGATGGACAATCTATATGGCCTCTTTGCAATTGGCGCAACTCCTGGCACTAGCTTAATTTCATGGTAAACTTCCCTTTGAGGCAGAAGTTCTGTTAGCTCTTCATGGAATACGTCTCCGTACTCCTTTAGCCATGAAGGTTCTTCACTAGATTCCTTATTTTGATCTAGCTTATTAAGCTTAATCAAATAGACATATAGTCCCTTTATAACTCGTTTTATTATTCGAGATACTTTGGCCAATTGAATTTTTGGCTTTCCAGTCTCTCCTTGAGTTGTGACCAATTTCCCTTCAAAGTTTTGAAAGGAAACTTGACCCTTTCCACAAGGAATGTGAGCATCATTAGGTTTAAGCCAATCCATTCCGAGCGAACACTCATGGATGCCTAGGTTCATGACCCTGAATCTCATTGAAGTCGACTTTCCTCCCAAAAGGAATTCCACGTTACATTACATGTCCACTTCAGCTTTTAGCCAAGTGACCAAATCACTTTACTTCTTTATCAATATCACAGTCAAGACAGTCAATGATAAAAAGAAGTCTTATTTCATTCAAATGGGCATAGCCCTTTTGGATACAATATTTCCGGGGAAGATGGAACAAGCAGATACATTAATTCGAGGAGAATAAGATGTTCTTGCATTCAGCTATTGGAACTGAGTAATAGTATGGATTGGGGTCATGGATTTTCAAGAATCGATAGGTCATTGGAAGATTAGGGTATCTTTTCCATTGATATACGTTCTTCTCATGACGTCCCAACACCTTGATCCTGTCGGTAGGGATTACTCGAGTCACTTCCTTGTAGACATACTTGTTTTGCTTAACCCTTCAATCTCCGACATGTAGGGTTGCATTTTTGTGCATCTCAACAAAGACGAACAGCTTCATGATCTTTAAGTCCTCCATCCACTTGATCCTCTTCAAGTTGGTTTGAAGGTATGCAAGTTGATGGGCAACTATGTAATAGATCCTTAAAACACCCATCCATCTCTGTTCCATGTACAAGGGTAATGGATTGTAGATGTGGTCTAGGATATTCATCATATCGATCCTCTATCAATAGTCTGGGGCACGCATCGCGGTCATAAACATGACTTGGAACACCAAGAATTTGTTCCATGCTTCATGACTTTACAAGCCAGCATTGATAAGTAAGTAAGGAGACGATCTTATCAGCAAAATTTGCTCTACTTTTCCTTACCTTGAAAAACATTAGTTCCTCGTTGGTTTGCTCTAATACCAACTGTAACATGTCCACATGTTCGTTCGTCGCAGGACACGTCTTAGCATCCCGTTGGGAAGAGAGTCTAGAAAGCTCCGCCCAGCACTCCTATGGAATGTTATGGGGTTCGCGATCTAGGTCTTCCCGAGTCTGGCACGTAGCAGAAGTATTCCGATCGTTCCCACTTAGGATCAACCTGAATTAGGGTTTCCCTAATGGTCAAATTCCTAGAATGGTAGCTTAGAATTGGTGAACTAATTTACGCAAAAATGTCAGGGTCAAAGTGGATTCATGCTGCACTTGGTTGAAGGAGAATGGGAAATGAGAGGGATGCAAAGCTCAACCTCTCTGCCCATAAGGCATAGTCCCATTCTGTTCCCCTAAAACAGTACAAATCAAGATTCTAGTAACCTAAACTCTAGGTCAACGTTGCCTACTGTTCATTTCCTTCGAGAAAAGTTTCTTGCTGTCCATTTCACTTAAGAAAAGTTCCCGGCCAACTGGGACCACCCATCCGTAGGATAGACCTAGGGCCACATCCACCGCACTTTCCTCAGGGTTGCTTTAGTTATCTAATTACCTATCACATTTACTTGGAAATGCATAAAACAACTTCCTTAATTAGCCAATTAGACACCTGTTCCTTCATGCAATCTTAGCACTGACATAGAAAAGCAGTGTCAACCAAGTTCCTTTTCAAAATTTGATCATATTTATCTTTGGAAAACATCATATAATCCAGCCCGTAGGCTAATGCATAATCCGATGGAAGCCTATCCATAATCCAACCAAAAGCAATCCAGCAATCCACAAGGATTACTAATCCAAGATTCTGCCCATAGACTAGTATGCGGGCCTTGAGATCCAATCTCGAGTCGTGTTGGCCTCTTGTGTAGGTCTTCGAAGGCAAGGGATTTATGGTCGTAGACTAGTATGCGAGCCTTGAGAGTCGTGTTGGCCTCTTGTGCAGGTGCCGAAAGGCAAGGGATTTACGGACAGAGCCCCCTTGGACCCAAGCGTCCTCCTGCTCCAAGTAGCGCCCAACGGAGAGACCTCTCGCGACGGGTTCGGTCCACATTCCCGGTGCGGCTAACAATGCCCTTGGTTAAGATCAGGTAGATAGTCGTGAGTAATTAATGCTACCTCTCCCTTCACGCCTTCAACCTGAAGCATTAGTTATCATTCCATCTTTAGTTCCTTGATCAAACAATGCAAATAGTGCTCCTAAACTGTTACAAGCACAATCAATCTAGTGGTCGTTTATTTGGCCAACTACTAAGAAGTGAATTCTTCTCTCCGAATGCATCTAGCATTCGATCCGGGATCAATTGCGACTTGGCAAGATCCCCAAGGGTTTTTTGGTTTACCCTTTTGTCCTTGGGTTAGGGTCATACCCTGTCAACCCAATTTAACCAACACCTTAGGTTTCTTAAGTTGAGACATTGAATCTTGTCGACCGCATCGCTCGAACCTGATTGATCCTTTGCTTACTAGGCAAATACATAACTTTCTCTAACTTGGCAAACTAGCCCAACAAAAGTGATGTAATAAGATGTCTACTCATCTACTTGCAAGTTAGACTTGTGTTAGAACTTGCCAACCTTATTCTGAGGAGTGGAAAATTTATCTTATGGTTAAACCACAAAGTCGTGCGACGTTGCAACTTGTTGCACAAGTGTTGCACCTAACTCATGGGATCATTTCACCCATTGAACGGTGTTTCCTAGTCAAGGAATTGTGTTTAGTCAAGATGTAGGGTTTGGGGTGTCTTCTTAGCAAACCCAACCCTAATTGTACTAGGCCAATCCTAGGGTTTGGGTGGGACCTTTGGGTTTGAGGGTTTTGACTTGGCGTTTGAGTATGATACTAGGCTGCATTTCTAACGTGCCAAGCCCTATCTAGTACTTGAGGTGTTTATCATATCGACTAGTTATGCCTATACGAATCCCTAACGGTTATAATATTACAAGTGATTTAGCTAAATTGATCTATTTGTCTTGCGGCAAGGATGATCCTTTCCTAGAGATGCTCAACTTGTTCTAGAGGTGTAAATAATTGCAACATGTGATTCATTACTTTTAGGCAACTATAAGGATTGCAATAACCCTTCACTTTCCTTGCTAAAGTCATGACGAACAACAATTTGGAGAATAACTTACATAGGACCTACTAGGATTTACATCAAGGAACTATGCCTACAACCTTTTTTTCTAAGCATTTGAATTTCATGCTTTGATAAGCCATGCAACCTTTCCTCAATGCAAGTTTTGATGAATGAATTTTTTCGCATGACGAATATGTAACATGCAACCCTTTTCTAAATACAACATTGTTAATGAAGTTCATGTGACATGCAACCTTTAATCCATTTGACAAACATCTTTGCATGCAAGGTGCAAGTCTATGGTCCCATTTCCATGCTATGCAACGGACAGTAACAATACTTTCCATGCAAGTCATAGCAAGATACGCTTGTTCTTTCATGACCAAACAAAGATGCACTTAACAATTTTCATCTTTTTAACGCTAGGGAATATGCATTTTAGGCTTGTCACTTTGAAATGCACGGCAAGGCAACAAGCTACTAAGCTTGTAAAATGGATAGGTAATTTACAATCATAACATTGGAAATGCAAATAACCCAAATGCTTGTCATGCATTAATTTTAGCAAATCGTTCGAGTAGGCAAATTTTCCCAAATGCATTTTAACTAGGCTAGGTGAATTAGAAACATGCATAAGTGCTTCCTTTCCATGAAATTTATCGTGCATAGCTCATTTCGTATACGTGGGATTAAAATCGTAAAACTTGGGCTTGTGGATCCGTGGGGATGTCCACGTGTATGTTCGGGGAAGAACCTCCTGCAGGTGCGCCTTGCATATTCTTGGGAGCCATTGTAGGCGTAGTGTGTTTATGGACTCCGCGGATTCCTTCTAGTATTTATTCACACTCTCCGAGACTGCCTTTAGGTCGATACCTTCTCCCTTGCATAGGAATTGGAGCTTTACGAGCCCAGGTTTTAAAATCGGGGAGGGCATGCAAAAACAGGGCTTAAGGAAGCCCCTTGTGAAAGCTTCCAAGGAAGCTTCTATGCTCCTGAGTTAGAATCTTACATGGAAGAGGGAGGGGTAATGGAAGATTAAAGATGGGAGGGAGGGGGGGTAATTATGGCGATATGGCGGCGGGAGGTTGACCAGTGGCAGTAGCGTTGGAATCGATGGCAGCTGGCGGCGTATGAGGGCGGCGTCATCACGACCGTGGTGTCTCCAGGCAACACAATGGCCTATTGCTATCGTGCAGCACCCCAGCCTCCTTTCTTCCTTTCCCTCCCTTTGCTAAGGGGTGTTTTTATATTGCTAAGGGGGGGGGGGGGGGGGGGGGGAAGAGACTCCACACATGTGGAGCCCTCATGCTTCTCCCTTCTCCCCATGCACTCCACCTCTACAAGCTCTCCACACACCTCACTTGCTCTTCTCCTACTCCCTCTCCTCCAGCCATGCACCGGTTGGGGGAAAGGATAACTAGAAAAAAGAACTTCCTAAAATTTATCCAATTGCCCCTTCAGAAAGGGTGTTCTCCTGCGGCTTTGCAATCTTAAACCCCGGCCTCAATTGCACAATGCTGAGGGCTCATTTTTGCGCGTGTGGGATACGGATTTAGCTTCCAATAATTATGATGTGGGAGATAACCTTGCACAGGTTTTTGCACGGGCGTGCGGTGATCAAAGCTCCTTAATATTTTGAGCGAAAATATTACATTCGCTCCCCCTTTGGAGGAATTGAGATGTCCTCATCTCGAGAAGAACTGGGGATATTGTTGGTTGAGAGTACTTTCAGGCATCGAAGTGGCATCATCCTCGGGATAATCTTTCCACTGGATGAGACATTCTCTCAAGGTTCTAGATCTCAATTGCCTCTCCCTAACATCTAAGATCTTGTTAGGCCGTAGCTCAAGGACTCCTTGGCTAGGCATTACAACTTATTGATCATTAAGTATATGGCTAGGATTAGGTACATACTTCTTCACTAAACTGATGTGGAATACATTATGAACCTTTAGGTTCTCAGGGATTTGCAGTCTAAAAGCATTGGGTCCTAGGCACTTGAGAATCTTGTAGGGCCCACAATACCTCAGACTTAGCTTCTTGCATTCACCTAAGGATAGGAAACTCTTCTTTGGGTGTACACGAATGAAGACAATGTCTCCTTCAGCGAAGGTTCTATCTTGACGTTTCAAATCCGCGTATGCCTTCTGTCTATCCTTGGTGGCTTGGATGTCCTATCTTATTGACTTCATTTGGTCATCCACATCTTCCAGCATCTACCTTGAAGCTTCATCTCTTACGGTTGGATTCGAGAAGGTTAAAGGACTTCGACAGTCATGCAATGCTTGAAAAGGGGTCATCTGAATGCTTTCTTGATAAAAAGCATTGTAGGCAAACTCAACCATTGGCAAGTATTGAATAAACCTTTTTGGTTCACGGCAGCAGTATGCCCTTAGCATATCCTCAATGACTTGGTTGACTTGCTCCGTTTGGCCATCAGTTTGGTGCTGATACCAAACTTTGCTTTAGACTATCAAAGCTAGATTGTTCAGTAGGTGACCATAAAATTGATGTTTTCTTGTTTAGTAGGTCACCATACAATTGATGTTTGCTTCTTTATTAGGTCCATCAGAGGCGTTGTAGTCAAAGCATAGTTTTTGATAAATATCCTATACCATCCTGTCAATCCAAGAAAACTACGTATTTCTTTGATAGTTGTTGCTATTCGCCATTCCAGAACATCTGTGACTTTGGCCGGATCCATTGAGATTCCTTCCGTTGACACGATAAATCCTAGATATTCAATCTAACGTTTGAAGAATGCACACTTCTTCATCTTGGCATAAAGCTTGTGTACCCTCATTGTCTCAAGGACAATTTGAAGTTGGGGTTCATGGTCTTCTTCCTGTTTGGAGTATACTAAGGTATCGTCAAAGAAGATGAGTACAAAGTCGTCAAGATATGGCCTAAAGATATCCTGCATTAACCTGTTGAAGGTGGCAGGTGCATTTGTCAGCCCGAACGACATGACTAGGAACTCAAAGTGTCCATATCTTATGTTCAATGCCATCTTTGGGATATCTTCTTCCTTAATCCTTATCTGATAGTATCCAGACCTGAGATCAATCTTGGAGAAGATCTTTGCACCTTGAAGATGTTCAAGAAGTTCATCTATTCTTGGAATAGGGTACTTGTTCTTAATGGTTGATTGATTCAACCCTCTGTAATCAATACACAGCCGAAGCGTTCCATCTTTCTTCTTCTAGAACAGCATTGGAGCTCCCCATGGTGAACTGCTAGGACGTATGTAGCCCTGATCTAACAGTTGCTTGAGTTGCTCCTTTAGCTCAATTGCTTCTGGGATGGACAACCTATATGGCTTCTTAGCAATTGGTGCAGCTCCTGGCACTAGCTTAATTTCATGGTAAACTTTCCTTTGAGACAAAAGTTCTGTCAACTCTTCAGGGAATATGTCTATGTACTCCTTTAGCCATAAAGGTTCTTCATTAGACTCCTAATTCTAATCTATCTTATTAAGCTTAATCAAATAGACAGGTAGTCCCTTTCTAACTCCCTTGATTATCCGAGATGCTTTGGCCAATTGAATTTTTGTCTTTACAGCCTCTCCTTGAGTTGTGATCAATTCCCCTTCAGAGTTTCGAAAAGAAACTTGACCCTTTCCACAACGAATGTGAGCATCATTAGGTTTAAGCCAATCCATTCCGAGTAAACACTCATGGATACCTAGGTTCATGACCCTGAATCTCACCGAAGCAAATTCATGCTGCACTTGGTTCAAGGAGAATGGGAAACGAGAGGGATGCAAAGCTCAACCTCTCTACCCATAAGGCATAGTCCCATTCCGTTCCCCTAAAATAAGCACAAATGAGGATTCTAGTAACCTAAACTCTAGGTCAGCTTTGCCTGCTGTTCATTTCCTTCGAGAAAAGTTTCTTGTTGTCCATTTCGCTTGAGAAAAGTTTCCGACCAACTAGAACCACCCACCTGTAGGACGGACCTAGGGCCACATCCATTGCACTTTCCTCAACATTTCTTTTTTGTCTAATTACCTACCACATTTAGTTGGACACGCATAAAATAGCTTTCTTAATTTTCCAATTAGACACCTGTTCCTTCACGTAATCTTAGCACTGACATACAAAAGCAGTGTCAACCAAGTTCCTTTTCAAAAGTTGATCGTATTTATCTTTGGAAAACATCATATAATCCAGCTCGTAGGCTAATCTATAATCTGCCCGAAGGCTATCCATATTCCACCTGAAGGCAATCCAACAATCCACAGGGATTACTAATTCAAGATTTCACTCGTAGACTAGTATGCGGACCTTGAGATCCAATCTCGAGCCATGTTGGCCTCTTGTGCAGATCCCAAAAGGCAAGGGATTTATGGCCATAGACTAGTATGCGGGCCTCGAGAGTCATGTTGGCCTCTTGTGCAGGTCTTGAAAGGCAAGGGATTTACGGCCAGAGCCCCCTGGCACCCAAGCGTCCTCCTACTCCAAGTAGCACCAAACGGAGAGACCTTTTGCAGCGGGTTCGGTCCATGTTCCCAACGCGGCTAACAACCCCCTTGGTTAGGGTCAGGCAGACAATCGGGGGTAACTGATGCTGCCTCTCCCTTCAGGCTTTCAACCTGAAGAATTAATTATCTTTTCATCTTTAGTTTCTTGATCAAACAATGCAAACAGTGCTCCTAAACTGTTACAAGCACAATCAATCTAGTGGTCATTTATTTGGCCAACTGCTAAGGAGTGAATCCTTCTCTCCGAATGCATCCAGCATTCGATCCGGGATCAATTGCGACTTGGCAAGATCCCCAAGGGTTTGTTTGTTTACCCTTTTTTCCTTGGGTTAGGGTCATACCCTGTCAACCCAATTTAACCAACACCTTAGGTTTCTTAAGTTGAGACATTGAATCCTCGCGACCACATCACTCTAACCTGATTGATCCTTTACTTACTAGGCATTCCGAGTAGTGGCAAATTTATATTGTGGTTAAATCACAAAGCCGTGCGACGTTGCAACTTGTTGCACAAGTGTCGCATCTAACTCATGGGATCATTTCACCCATTGCACGGTGTTTCCTGGTCAAGGAATTATGTTTAGTCAAGATGTAGGGTTTGGGGTGTCTTCTTACCCAACCGAACCCTAATTGTACTAGGTCGACAACGTTCAGTCCTAGGGTTTCCAAACTCAATCCGAGTTTTAGCATTAGGTTGATCGATTCTTAGGGTAGAAACCCTAGATCATTGTTTACATGGGCGTCCAATTGACCCAAACATTCCGTGAATGTGGGTGGGACCTTTGAGTTTGAGGGTTTCGACATGGCGTCTGAGTACGATACTAGGCTGCATTTCTAGCGTGCCAAGCCCTAGCTAGTACTTGATGTGTTTATCGTATCGCCTAGTTATGCCTATACGAATCCCTAACGTTTATAATATTACAAGTGATTTAGCTAAATTGATCTACTTGTCTTGAGACAAGGACGATCCTTTCCTAGAGATGCTCAACTTGTTCTAGAGGTGTAAATAATTGCAACATGCGATTCATTACTTTTAGGCAACTATAAGGATTGCAGTAACCCTTTCTTTCCTTGCTAAAGTCATGACGAATGAAAATTTGGAGAATAACTTACATAGGACCTACTAGGATTTACATCAAGGAACTATGCCTACAACCTTTCTTTCTAAGCATTTGAATTTTATGCTTTGATAAGCCATGCAACCTTTCCTAAATGCAAGTTTTGATGAATGAATTTTTTCGCATGACGAATATGTAACATGCAACCCTTTTATAAATACAACATTGTTAATGAAGTTCATGTGACATGCAACCTTTAATCCATTCGACAAACATCTTTGCATAGAGCGTGCAAGTCTATGGTCCCATTTCCATGCTTGCAACGGACATTAACAATTCTTTCCATGCAAGTCATAGCAAGATACGCTTGTTCTTTCACGGCCAAACAAAGATGCACTTAACAATTTTCATGTTTTTAATGCTAGGCAATATGCGTTTTAGGCTTGTCACTTTGAAATGCACGGCAAGGCAACAAGCTACTAAGCTCGTAAAATGGATAGGTAATTTACATTCATAACATTGGAAATGCAAATAATCCAATTTCTTGTCATGCATTAATTTTAGTAAATTTTTCGAGTAGGCAATTTTCCCCAAATGCATTTTAAATAGGCTAGGTGAATTAGAAACATGCATAAGTGCTTCCTTTCCATGAAAGTTATCGTGCATAGCTCATTTCTTATACATGGGATTAAAATCATAAAACCAGGGCTTGTGGATCCGTGGGGATGTCCACGTGTATGTTCGGGGAAGAACCTCCCGCGGGTGCGCCTTGCATCTTCTTGGGAGCCATCGTAGATGTAGTGTGTTTACGGACTCTGCGGATTCCTTCTAGTCTTTATTCACGCTCTTCGAGACTGCCTAAAGGTCAATACCTTCTCCCTTGCATAGGAATTGGAGGTCTATGAGCCTGGGTTTTAAAACCAGGGAGGGCACGTAAAAATAGGGCTTAAGGAAGCCCCTTGTGAAAGCTTCCAAGGGAAGCTTCTATGCTCCTGAGTTAGAAGCTTACGTGGAATAGGGAGGGGTATTGGAAGATTAACTGGGGGGGGTAATTATGGTGATATGGTGGCGGGAGGTTGACCAGCAGTAGGAGCGCTGCAATCGGTGGTAGCTGGCAGCGTATGAGGGCGGCGTCCTCACGGTGGCAGCATCTCCAGGTAGCATGGTGGCCTATTTCTTCTTCTCCCCAATCATGCAGCACCCCAGCCTCTTTTCTTCCTTTCCCTCCCTTTGCTAAGGGGTTTTTTTTATAGTGCTAAGGGGGGGGGGAGACTCCACACACGTGAAGCCCTCATGCTTCTCCCTTCTTCCCATGCACTCCACCTCTACAAGCTCCCCATACACCTCACTTGCTCTTCTCCTACTCCCTCTCCTCTAGCATGCATCGGTTGGGGGAAGGGATAATTAGAAAAAAAAATTGCCTAAAATTTATCCAATTGCCCCTTCAAAAAGGGTGTTCTCCCACGGCTTTGCATTCTTAAACCCTAACCTCGGTTGCACAATGTGGAGGGCTCATTTTTGCACGTGCAAGGTACGGATTAAGCTGCCAATAATTACAATGTGGGAGATAACCTTGCATAGGTTTTTGCATGGGCGTGCGGTGATCAAAGCTCATTAATATTTTGAGCGGAAATATTGCACATGATGCCCGAAAAGGGAGGCCTCTGCATTAATGTTTTGCATAAGGAATCCACCTTGTGTACGAGCCCTGGCAAATAAATATAATTTTACAAAATCTTCTGCAAAACCTCATGGAATCCACCGTGAAATATGCCTCTTGGCATCATTATATGTAAGATAGATCGACTCTATAGCTTGTAAATGCATGATTGCTACTCAAAATTCATTCTTTGCTTTTATTATAATAGATGGCATTATGTTGTGGTAGTCTGGTTGTTTTAGACCAAAATCTCGATAATTTTAGCAAAGATTTTATAATGGATCTTGATGTTTGGTTCAATGAGGACATTATTGCAATCCTAAAGGTTAGATCATCATGTACGCTACATCATGTGAGAAGGGATTTACAAAATGAAGATACTGAACTACCATGCTCATTTATGTTCCAACTTAATAACAAACGAGTAAGTTTTTATATCATATTATATCCACTTATGTGTATATATGATTCCACTTCTTGATTATTAAATATTTGTAAAATATTTTTTGTAGATATTGTATATAAGTCTCTATCCTTGTGCATTTTTCTATATTGAGCTCACATACACTTATATACACTTTTATGCACTTGCATGTACTTCGATTCACTCCTATGTACTTGTGTGTAGTGTACACTTGTGTGTGCTTGAGGACACATGCACTTATACTAACATATAGCTTCACCTTAGTACACTATCCCTAGATCAAGCATTACATGAACATGTATCCTACCACACATGCATACTGCAACCGCATAAATGCATGGGAACTAGTGTGCATGACTATAGCACTAGCCTAGTACATCCCCATGCACTAGTATGCATGACTATAGCACTAGCCTTGTACACTCCCACACACTAGCACAACATCATGACAATTTCGTACACACCACACCCTCTCTACTATCCTTGTGCATAACACACATGCATAGAGTGCTTGCATAATGTACTAGTACACTGCACTAGTATACACATGGTGATGGGACCTAAAATGGGCCGGCACTGGCAAAGGCACTAGCTGGACCTCATGCCCTCAACAGACAACCCCACCACACCACACAACCTTGCGGGCCAGGAGCATCTGTCGAGGGAGACACTATCCTAAACACTAATTATTATGCATTTATAGTCTGTAATCCAATGGATGTTCCCTTTCCCCATCTCCTCAAAGGCAGATTATACATATATCTGATAAAACTACAAGTAGAGGGAGGGAGACTAAGATGAAACAAGCACAATATTTTTTTTTGGGATCTCAAGTCAACTTCTCCTCCATTATTCTCCAACCATTCCTCCAACAGTCTACCCACACTAAAAATGGTATCCTCTAAGATAGATACCCCAAACTTAAGGATACTTTACATACAACAATATGATAAGGCTTAGACTATGCCTTAGACTTTGGCTTATTTCTCAACACTCCCCCTCAAGATCAGAATGAGCTTGCAAAGATAATACTCCAAGTGCACTCCTGAAGTACTCAAACTTATCTTTACCTAATGCTTTGGTAAAGATATCAGCAACTTGGTCATTGGTCTTCACATGGACCAAGTCAATCTCTCCATCAATGACTTTTTCTCTTATGAAATGATAGTGCACTTCTATGTGTTTTGTTCTTGCATGGTAGACTGGGTTCTTTGCCAACATAATGCTGCTAACATTGTCACAATACATAACGACTCCACCATCAATCTTTATCCCCATGTCATATAGGATCAATCTCTGCCATGTTTGCTCACATGTTGCCAATGCAATGCCTTTATACTCTGCTTCAGTGCTTGATAAAGCAACTGTAGGTTTCTTCTTACTGCTCCAACTTACCATGGCTGATCCAAATGAGAATGCATAGCCACTTGTAGATCTTCTATCCATAGAGCTACCTGCCTAGTCTGGTCTATGCAATGCACTTGGTTCTTGGCAACGAAATGCCGTAAGACCTTTGGTGACATTTCCTTTGAGGAGTTGAAGATATTTATTGACGATTTAGGGACAGCCACATCATGAGAGAAAGGCAATTGGTTATTTTACAAAAATGTTTTGAGCGATACAGACAATTTTTCATGGCTCTCAATCTGAGGAATTGTGTACAACATGGAAAAACGATGCAAAGGAAAAGTTTCCTATTAGAGCAAATAGTATGTTGATTTGGTTCGCCAAAAGAAATAGTATCAGACCAAGGGACTCATTTTCTGAACAAAGTGATAAAAATCCTGACTGATGCTTGGCACATCAAGCACAATAAAACAACCCCCTATAATCCACAAGCCAATGGGTAGGTCAAGAGTACCAACAAGCATCTTGTGGGCATTTTGTCTTAGTATCGGAAAAGAAACGAGATTGGGACAAAAAGTTGTATGTGGTAGTGTGGGCATACAATACGACGTTCAAACAAGCTACTGGTCACACCCCATTCAAGCCAGTATATGGAGAGGAGTGTGTCCTACCTCTAGAGATTGAGTTGTTGATGATAAGATTTGCGATCAATCATTCTTTGGGTGACGGGGATGCCCTCTTTGAGCACTTAATGACTCTGGTACACCTCGATGAGAGTAAATTGTAGAGCTTGCTACATCAGGAGGTGACCAAGTGTCAGATGAAGTAGCTCCATAACCTAAAAGCAAAGAAATACACTTTTAAGAAAGGATAGCTAGTGTTGTATTATGATGCGCATAGAGAATTATCTCCATGAAAGATGGAGCCCAAATGTGATGGTCCTTATAGGATTGTCAAGAGATCAGGAAGAATAAATCCATGGCATTATTGGAAGATCTTGAGGGTGTGGAGTTTAAGAATAAGGCTAATCTTAATAAGATTAAAACTTATTATTTCTCACTGCACTAATGACATAAGTGCCTTGTAGGTCTATGCACAATTGATTAGACATCTGCAAGGAAATATCGATAGAGGCTGATGGATTGACTGATCCCTTATTTGGAGCAGCCATACTTAGAGTAGCGATATCATCAAGGAAAGCTCATATGGTGGAGTAAAGGCTAAGTGATTGAGCAAGACTACGGGACATTCGTTTGGGAAATTAAGGTATTCTCTCATCACTATTTGAAGATTTTGACGAGCATCCCTATAGCATTTAATAATGAAGGTGGGATGGAGCCGTCATTTCATCCTCTCAATATGTTGAATTTTGACTATCATAATTACGAATAGGGGAGTTCTGGATGGTGACTTTGTAAACCCATTGTGGACATACACATTATATTTTGATGGGGCATCCAGGGGCCCTAATAGAAAAGGGAGTATTGGAGTAGTTATCCAAGATCCCCAACATAGAGTTACAATAAAATTAGCTGCTTATATTGGGGTAGGATTCACTAACAACATGGCTGAGTATAAAGCCTTGATTATGGGACTAAATATTGCCAAGAAAGGTGGTATTTGGTAATTGTTAGTAAAAGGGGATTCCCAACTAATCTTAAAACAACTTAATGAGACATATACAGTCCGAAATCCTATCCTTCATATGTATCATCGAATTGCTATAACCCTACTTGATGAATTGGAGAGCGTATCTCTTCAGCTGATACCATGTTCTTGGAATCAGTTTGTGGATTCACTAGCCAATTTTGCTTATGAAGAGGACCTCTTCTTCAACTGTGGTCCTAGTTCAGATGTTGCTCTTGATAATGAGATAGGACCTAGTTGTTTGTGGGGAATGTTATCAGACCATGCGTTATATGGTAGGCAACGGTTGATATGGGTAATCCGAAGAGTAGTCGAGACCCATCTACCACTATTATCCTGGACCCATAGGTTGGTTAGACGAGATGTTATGCGTACACCTCTTGCTATATATGCAGGAGGTATGGGTCACAACTTGATGCATTTAGTTTAGGGCTAAGAGCCCTATTTCTCCCCTTGGAATAGAGCGTATTTTTGTATATCTGTCTTCTTCCAAGGAGGGATCTATATGAGATGGTTTGTTTGATTTCTTGAGGCCAAGAGGGCCAGTTGTTTTAAGATTTTAATGTTTGATTTCTTTAGGACAAGAGGGCAAGTTAGTTTGCAGTACAAATGTACTATTTCTTTAGGCCAAGAGGGCCCTATATTTGTTTGGTACAGGTACGTTTAATGGTTTGTTGTTTTAGTGATTGCATCATATAGGTTGATGAAGTTACTGGAGGGAGCCTTGCTATGAAGGAGCTTCTTGTGGCCATTCCGGGTGGTTTTGTCCCCTTTCCAAGTTCTTTTTTCCTTAAGAAAATAACGATACATGTGTAAGGGGGTACTTTCTTTTTGTTTATTGGGACTAGCAATCAAGGCATGATGTCCTAGGATTAGGTTCGGTATGTTTGTGGGAGATCTGAGTAGTCATTGCCTCTTGCAAAGGCATTGTCAGGCACTAAAAGACATGTTTTTGAAGATAGTCTTAGTGACCCTGTTCTGCTAGCCTATTAGGCGACCGTTCTAGGAGTTAGTATGAGAGGCAGTTAGAGAAGCCTACTAAATTGATGATATAAAGAAGCAAAACCCTAAATATCTGAGAGAAAATCTATGAATATACGAAGGTGTGTAAAAAGGGGTCTAACCCCTGATAAAATAAATATAGAAAAGAAAAAAAAGAAAAATTGTTGAGCAGTTGTTTATCACCTTGAGAAGGCCTAGTAGGTTCCTGGGGATGAGATAAGACCAAGGGCCTCGGGGCCAATGCCTTGACTTCCTAGGGATGGCAACTAGGTGAAAATCAAAGAAAATAAAAGAAGGTTGGAGAGAAAATAAAAGTAAGGTTTAGAAAAGGATTAAGTGTCGCCTTGCGAGGGCTTGGTAGATTCTTAGGTACCAAGATAGGACCTGAGGCCAATGCCTTGTTCTTCTTGTGTAGCATCCCCCCCCCCTCCCCCCCGTGTGCCCATGCCTCCTCCCATAGAGACTCCCCCCTCTCTTTTTATCTTTTTCAAAACTTTTTCTCTCTCCCTCCCCCACGAACAATACGTCGGGGAGAGAGAGAGAGGGAGTGAAGTGGGGAAAGGGGGGGCATGCAACCTAGGTAGCAGCGGATAGCTGCGCCCCCCCCTTATAATACCACCCCTCCTCCTCCTCGTCCACAAGGCCCCCCCCCCCCCCCCCATTGCTCCAGGAGCCACCCCCTAGTCGTCATCCTATCCAACGGCCCCCCTCTAGTGTCCACAGGCCCCCCCTCCTCATTCGGTTGACGGTTGCGGGCCCCCGTGGACAGTGTGAAGAAGGAGAAGGAGAGAAATGAAAGGGGGGAGAGAGAGGGAAGAAGAGAAGGAGAGAAAGAGAGAAGGGAATAAAGAGGGAAAGAGAGAGAAGGGAAGGGGAGGAGGGAGAAGAGGGAGAAGAGAAGGAGAAGAAGAGAAGAAGAAGAAAAGAAGGAGAAGAGAAGAAGAGAAGAGGGAGAAGAGAAGGAGAAGAAGAGAAGGAGAAGAGAAGAAGGAAGAGGAGAGGGATAGAGAAGAGAAGAAGTGAAGAAGAAGGGGTAGAAGGAGAGAAGAGAGAAGTAGTGGAAGAAGAAGAAGAAGAAGAGGTAGTAAGAGGAGGAGAAGAGAAGGAGAGAGAGAGAGAGCAGGAGAAAAAGAGAAAAGAAGAAGAAGAGGAAGAGGAGAGGGAGAGAAGAAGAGAGAGAGGAGAGGGAGAAGAAGAGAAGGAGAGAGAGAAGAGAGAAGGAGAAGGAGAGAAGAGAGAATAAGTGAAGGAGAGGAAGAAGAGAAGGAGAGGGAGAAGAATAGAAGAAGAGAGAGAAGAGAAGTAGAGGAAGGGAGAGAAAGGAGGAGGAGAAGAGAAGAAGAAAAGGAGGAGAGAGAGAGATTAATATGATACGAGAAGGGAGATATAGCTAGTGGGAGATAGAATCAGACCGTCATGCTGATAGAGAGAGAGAGAGAGAGAGAGAGACACACACACACACACACACACACACACACACAGAGGTGAAAGTTAGAGATTATCTCCAGCCAAGGTGATTTCCAAAGTCATGAACACTATCACAATTTCTTCTCCCTCATCGGTTCCATGACCACTTGTGATCCATCCCTGAACAAAGCCACCACATCAAGGACCTAGGGTGAAGGATCGTGTACGCTATCGTAGAGTTCACGCAAGGGCTACAGAACACGGGGTTCAAGATACAACAAAAAATGAGGCTAACAAGAAAAACTAAAATATTTGATGCCAAAGTACACTATATTCCATATCAAGTGAGCTACATGTGGTCCATGTTCAAAAAAAGCTGTACATATCCAGTTTTCCATTCAAATGTTCAAATTCAGTTTTGCCAACAATAGAAATCGCCTGCTCATAAGAGCTGAACAATTTGAGAATGGTCAATAGACCCTTTCAGCTTCAAGCATCCTTGCCTCTGTTAGCCACTTGTTATAAAGATAATACCATTTCTGAGAGAGAATAGTCATGCACTGATCAAGACCAAGTGTTTGAATGCACCCACATTGATGACAATAAATAGGAACTAGATCTGTCTGCACTTTAACTTATGAATGCTGGATAATACATATATGGGAAAATTTCTGATTTTAGAAACAAAACCAGTGGCAATTTGTTTACGACATGGGCAGGAAACCAGGCATCCTGTAAAGTAGCATATGAGTGTGATAATCACACTATGAGAAGTTGATGCCATGCTGGCGAGGTGGCAGCGCATTCTTTTGTCTGTCTCCTCCTCGACTCTTCTTCATCTACAGCGAGTACTGGTGGCAGCATCTGTCAATGCACTATTCCTCCAGGCTCGCCTTCGCTGACTTCAAGTTTGTCGTTCTTCTGCAGTAATCATCGTGCCCATGTTCTTTGGAGGGTTTCTCCATGACTGATTGGTCAGACGAGCAATCTGTTCTGCTGATACTGATGTATTTACTAGTGCTATTATTGAGGTGCCTGCGCTTGTTATTGCAAATCTACATCGAATCTACCTGTTGATGAAGCTCCCCTTCTTCTGCTCCAAATGGTCGGCGCTGGACTTATAGGCGTGTGAAGATGATTCATATTCTACTCCGGCTGGCTCCACCACAGTAGCGTCACAGCAGTTTCGTCATCTATTGATGGCTCCCCAGGAATTAGAGCTGCCTTTTGATCAGCTTCAGCCTCTCTTCAGCAAGCCTATTTGTGTATGTGCTCCTCTTCCCTGTTCTTTTCTTCAGCATGTGCAGCAACTTCAGCCTTTGCTTTCCTTAGAATGCCTGTTGTTGCTTTGCAATAGTCCGGCATTGCAAAAATCTTCTAGCTCAGCTCTTCGCAAAGTCGCCACACTTGTAGCTACATCTTCTGCGAGGCCTGCTCCTTCCGAACAATGATCCTCTCCCCTCCCTCCTGAACATATCCTCTCAATCTTCCAGAGTTAAAGCCTATTTTTTTCCATCTGAGGAACATCTATGGCCGCCTAAGGCATCGATTCATCTCCTCCTGTTCTTCACTCCACATGTGCTTTTTCCTCCCCAAAAATAATCAAAAGCTATCCTTTTCTTTTTTTAACACTCGTGTCTATTTTCCCTCCCAAATCCTTGTTTTTCCTTCTTCCACGACTTCCTCTCTTTTTCCAACAGCATCCCCTCAATTAGATTTCCTTTTCTCTTCTTTTAGCTGAGCGGAAAAGAAAAACTCCTCTTTGACAAGAATAACTCTCATTTCTTTACATCCATAGAAGATCTATGCACCCACTTTAATTTTAACCTTAAGGACTAACGTAGGGTATCTTTGGAGTCATGAATTCCCCCCCCCCCCCCCCCCCCCCGTTAACAGTCAGCTTTACAAAGATCTGCGCACAAACTTCGACTTCAGCCTTGAGGATTGGGTGGCAAAATGCTCCCTCGGTGCTTCATTAGTGCTGTCAATAGCCCCATTGAAGGATTCCTTTACTCGCTTAAGCAGCTTTTGAGAGACTTTCTTCAACTCTATTTCATTAGATGATCGGCTTCCACAAAGCTTCCTTTGTTTCCACAATTCCCTGCACTTTTCTGAGAGATCATCATTGAAATTATCAGCTTGATAATGTCCTTTGGCATCAGTTTTTCATATTTTTCTAACACACACACATCATGCATCCAAACAAAATCATACACATGCACTAAGGGAATATATACATTGGATGCGGATTATCGAAATGCATCACACAAACAATGAATCACACGCAGAAAATAACACAAATGCACAACAAAATAAATGGAGGTGTATACGACTCGGATGCGCAGCAGCACGACATCCACCCCCTCTAAACCTGCGCATCCTCCGGATGTGCCAACTATCCAGGATCATTCAAATCCACAAACAGGTCGAGTCTATCATCTATTTCTAGTAGACCTATTTCTCCATCAGCTTCATCATCTATGTTCTCTGCTTTTTCTGCTTGTCTTTCTTTACCTGCTCTTCTTTTGCCAATGCTTCAAGTGCATATTCTTCATCTTCTCTTCTCTTGAAAATCTTGACTCGTTTTCCAGCAATGGGCACCCTCAATACTGTTCCATCTAATTCAGCCAACTCATAGGTACCATTGTTAAAAACCTGTTTTACCTCATACGGTCCAAACCATCTTTGAAGCATTTTTCTCATGCTACTATGCTGATTCTCTAGACTACTGTCGTAGACTAGAACCCAATCTCCTTCTTTTATGGCTCTAGGCCTCAAGCGATGCCTTAAATAAAACCTGTCCTTGTTTCTGAGTCGGGCTGCCTTCAAATGATCAACTGCTAGTTGCACATCTTCTGTCCTTCTCTCTAGTTGACGAATCCAAAGAGCTAGAAGCTCTTCCCTTGATAAATTCTCATGCCACGGAAGAACACTCCAAGTGAGGGTACAAATTTCTGTAGGCATGATAGGTTTTTGCCCATACATCAACTCTGCAGGCATGTATCCAGTAGTCACACTATGTGTAGAGTGATCAGCCCACAACGCAAAAGATAGTAATCTCGGCCAATCCCCAATCCGACCTTTACAAGCTTTCACCAATGCTTTAACTATTGGCGGATGTCCTCTTTCACTCTTGCCATTTCCCTCTGGATTATAGGCAGTAGTAAGAGCCAATTTAATCCCAAGCCATGAGAAGAATTCTCTAGCTTCATCTGCATCTAGCTCTCCACGATCAGCTGTAATCTTGCCTATACATCCATACCTGCAAAATATTTATTCCAACAAGAATTTACATACTGTAGTGGTGGTCTTTGTCCGCAAAGATCTGCCTTCAACATAGTTTGTAAGATCCTCCCTAGCCAAGACAAGATATTCTCATCTGCCAAAGTCCCACTGGCAAAGTAACCAAGTCTACCACCCACTTATAATGCATACATAGTGGATAAGTCGGATGCAATTCATCACGATGTCGCACTAAAGAGTAAAGCTGGCAGTCCCTGCAAGTCTCCACAAAATGAGAAACATCTTTATACATCCCTTTCCACCAGTATCTTTCTTTGATTTTCTCATAGGTAGCCCACACACCTCTATGTCCAGCCCATGAGCTCTCATGAAACTCTCGTATAATCTCTATCTGCATCGCTATATCACAAACTACTCTCAAGGGCAAGCCTCCTCTATTCTTTGGATGCTTCCAAACAAAACCATCTTTCAAGAAATACCCATAAGCCTTCCTTCTGATTTTCTTGAATTCATCATCTGTCCAATCAGCTCTTCGAGTCAATGAACTTAGATACTGTCCAATTTGCAGCCACTCGTCAACATAAAGTTCTTCCACTACAAGATATAGACCTTATAGCGACGTTTAAAGCGACGAAAATACAAACAACAAAATTTGCCCCCGTCGTCACAAAAAGCGTCGTTATTGACGACGCCATAGAATCGTCGCTATAACCGTCGCTATATGCGTCGCAAATGCGACGCATATAGCGACGGTTACAGAGATTTTGCGACGCTGATAGCGACGACAATAGCAACACGTGCAGTAAATTTGCGACGCAAATAGCGACGGTAACAGAGAATATTTTTTTTGGTGGCAGGGCAGCTTTTGCGACGGTTACAGAGATTTTGCGACGCTGATAGCGACGACAATAGCGACACATGCAGTAAATTTGCGACGCAAATAGCGACGGTAACAGAGAATTTATTTTTTTTGTGGCAGGGCAGCAAGCTGCCCTGCCACATATAGCACTGTGTGCTGTATGAGAACCATACAAAATAGTTTCTGCACTGCTTCATACAAAGCGTTTGCAAACAAAAAGAATGTATACTGAAATCATAAAACTGATGGATGAAATAAATGCATGATATCGCATAAAATGCGATTGGTACAATCATAAAACAATATCACTAATACATAGAAAATGTCTACATAGATCGGGCGACTAAAAACTAAAGGTATGTGAGCTCCAAGGATCCAAGGGCGAGCTACAAATCGTTGTCCCCCGAAAGCTCTTCCCGCTGTAAAGGAGCATCAAACGGATTCTGCAGAAAAAGAAACAACATATCAATCCACCATACAACAATGCATTCAATATCTCATGGTAACTACGGACAAGAAAGATGAGTGACTTACTGGGCCACCGCGTCTATACAATCGGTCGATCAATGATCTGAGACCGTGCCTCTCCGCATATCGAGTCTCAAGGCCTTGCGGATCGCGATTTGTAATGGAGTGCTGCAAAGAAAACAAAATGCTAACTGTTAGAAACATGATTGTCAGTACAAAGAATATCTCAAAAAAACAAATAAGCAAAACAAAAGAGAATCTTACAAAGTCCTCCAAATATGTCCTGTGGCCGCCACTCCCAAGATGATGTACCGATCCGGCCTCGATTCGTGCCCTCGCCGCCTCCCGCTGCTGACTCCAACGTCCTGGCAAATTTGTAGCCTCCTCCCTCAGTCGGTGCCAGTTGTCTGCATCTAACCACTCGGGCTTTGGAGCCCCACTCTTGATTGCCTTGCGTGCGTCGGATCGTCTATGTGACATGTATGTACGCATGCAATCCATCATCCAGCCCGTAGAGAATCTATCCACTGCGGCTGGCACCGGGAACTCCTCGTGCAAGGATGCTACTATGTACTCCTTGCTCCCCTCCGGTATGTTCCTCCAATGATCCAGGACGTTGTGCCGAAAAACTTGTTGGCACAACTCCCTCATGCGAGCCATCACCCTCCTCCCCTCATAATTCATGATGATGGCTCCTGACCTGCCATCCACTAGGTATCCATAATCCCTAGGAGGTTGCCTTGTATGGGCCCTCTCCCATCTCCGTCCACGCTCCTGGGCATATCCAGGAGACCCCTGAACATCCGGTGTACCGATGGGGGTACCCTCTCCCGGAGTGCCACACAAAGGGGTGCCACCAGAGGGTGTGCCACCAAAAGGAGTGCCACCAGAGGGGGTACCACCAAAAGGAGTGCCACCAAAAGGCATGACATCTGCCGACGGCTGCGCAAAAGCCGGAGTAGCTGGAGTGGACATCCCCACAGGTGTGACAAATCTTGGAGGTGACCGATCTCCAGCTGAACGACGAGACGGAGACACCGCGTCCGTGTCTCCACAGCAGCACCCCCCTGATCCTCCTGCAGTCGCAGTCCCTCCCTCTGGCCCAAGTCGCGAGCGTCAAGATCGTCTGCTCGAAGCTGAAGTATCTGATCGCGCCAAAGCTGATCTAGTAGAGCGCCCTGACGAAGAACGAGATAGCTCCTGATCTGCTATCTCTCTGAATCTCGCGAGCCTTATTAATGTGGCTCCATGCGCGCGAATCTGCTGATATTCGTTGCACTCCATCCGTGGACCTATTCTGCACATGCCACGTTGTCAAGCTTGCCATGGCAGACGTGCGAAACATGTGGTTTATGTGGGGGATGAGCGGAAAGTGTCTGAGGACTTTTTGAGGGATGGTCTGCCCTTGCAAGTCCTGTCGATACCTGTGAGCACCACACTTTGGGCATGTCTCCATAGTCTCGTATTCATCTCGAAACAATATGCAGTCGTTGATACATGCATGGATGTTATTGTAGTCCATGCCAAGCTTCCGTAAAACATGTCACGCATCATCACGAGACTCAGGCATGGTGTTTACAGGTGGCAATATATGATATTTCAATAACCTGAAAAAATCATAAAACACCTTGAAAAATCCATCCATGTTTGCAATAATACTGTTTAAAAAAAAAACAATGAAGTCTGTGTGCAAGGTACCTGAATAACTCAGTCACACTTGTATCGCTCCAACCGTATTTTGCTTGCACACTTAAGAGTGCAAGCAATGTCTTCAACCAAGATACTCGGCACCCATCATATAATGGTATGGATGCTTCCTCTCTAAGCGGGTTAGATGTCTCAACATCCATGGGAATCAATGCATCGATCATTGCCTCCATCTCAGGCTCCAAGATTGTAGGCAAGTCGGGAAGGTTGTCTGTCTCCTCTGGCATTGATGGTATAGATGGGCCTTGCGAGTGGTCGATTGGCTCCTGCAATCCATCCATCGCACGTCCATGAACTCTTCTAATCGGCCGCAAAGGGTGCACTCCCCCTTGGGTCGAGACATCACCCCCCTGGATACAAAATTTACCAACAAGACCCAATCTTATTGTGTATGGTTTTCAATTAGCTTGACAGTACAATGCATGAAAAATGCTAACTTCAAATTACTGTTTGCTGAAAGTCTGCAATTGCCTGATCAATGATCTCAGATTGAAACTCGCCAAATCGTCGTACGTGTTCTATAGACAATCGGCGTTTTCGTCTAATTGCCAACTTGCATTGAGAGCAAGGACATGGGACACGCTGATTAAGATACGATTCGCGGTCTTGAACAATAGGACCTTCTTCGTTTGCCATCTTATCTACATTACAGCAAACAAGGCTTAAATGGATAGCTTTATGGAGATGTACATCAAGTTGCAAGTTGACCATAAACCTTGCATTGTATATAGTAGTCGAGAGATTTTCCGATGTTATATCTCGGCCTTGTATCATGCTCAACGATTTGTTTGTCCCGATAGATAATTTTTTGTTATATCTCGGCTTTGAGTATAAGTAATCCATTTTAAAATTAATGCGCGCCATCTATGAAATTTTATAACTATAGTAATAAAATTTATTTCAATCAATTCTACTCATAGTCATAAGACCTGAGAGAAATTATCCTATACTCAATTGAAGGGTTTCTTCTTCTATAACAATAATTTTGGGTTCATTTTGATGAAGTACGTGGCCGTATGCAAAGCACATTGCATACCATTATCAATACGTATATTATCTTAAATTTCCTTCCCTTCCCTCTCCCTCTCCCTCTCCCTCTCTTTCTCTCCCTCTCCCTCTCTTCCTCTCTTTCTCTCACCCTCTCCCTCTCCCTCTCATTCTCTTTCTCTCCCTCTCTCATTTCCTCCCTCCCCCTCCCCCTCCCTCTCCCTCCCTCTTTCTCCCTCTCCCTCTCCCTCGCTCCCTCTCCCTCCCCCTCCCTCTTTCTCTCCCTCTCTCATTTCCTTCCCCTCCCCCTCCCTCTCCCTCTCCCTCTCCCTCTCCATCTCTTTCTCTTTTTCTCCCTCTCCCTCTCTATCTCTCTTTCTCTCTCATTTCCTAAACAAGCAAAAAATAAAGTGATTTAAACATCCTCCAAGCAAAAGGGAGAGGGAGAGATACAATGCACTCTCCCTCTCTTTCTCTTTCTATCCCTCTCTCATTTCCTTCCCCTTCCTCTCCCTCTCACTCTCTTTCTCTCTCATTTCCTCTCCTAAACAAGCAAAAAATAAAGTGATTCAATCATTAAACAAGCAATAGGGAGAGGGAGGGAGAGAGAGAATGCACTCTCCCTCCTTCTCCCTCTCTTTCTCTTTCTCTCCCTCTCCTATTTCCTCCCCCTCCCTCTCCCTCTCCCTCTATTTCTCTTTCTCTTTCTTTCCCTCTCCCTCTCCCTCTCCCTCTCCCTCTCTTTCTCTCTTACTCTCTCGTTTCCTCTCCTAAACAAGCAAAGAAGAAAGTAATTTAAACATTAAACAAGCAAAAGGAAGAGAGAGAGAGAGAATGCACTCTCCCTCTCTTTCTCTCCCTCTCTCTCCCTCTCTCTCCCTCTCCCTCTCCTTCTCTTTCATTTCCTCTCCTAAACAAACAAAAGAGAATGATTTAAACCTTCAACAAGTAAAAGAAAGAGAGAGGGAGACTCACCAATGAGATATGGCGAGCGTGGGCGGCTTCTCTTTGCAACGAGGGCTCCTCCTCTCCTTCGCGAACAACGACGGTGGCGGCGGCGGTGGCAAGTCTCTTCCTCCTCTTCTCTCACAAAGCCTTGGCTCTCTCCCTCGCTCTCTCCCTCGCTCTCGCTCTCAAAAGGTGAAGAAAACAAAATGAAAACGGCGCTCTGGTTTCGGCCACGCTTTTTTTCCCTGCAGCGTCGCTATATGTGTCGCAAATACGACGCAAATAGCGACGCATATAGCGATGCATATAGCGACGCCAATAGCGACGCCTATAGCGACGCCGATATCTGCCGTCGCTAATCGGCGTCGCTATTGCCCCATTCCCTTGTAGTGTTCAATAAAGGCTTCAACAGTAGATACATGAGAATCATGAACAAGGACAGAAGCAGCAAACTCTGTCTCATCATCTTCTGCAAGCATTAACTCCTCATCCTCATATCTCGCTCTAGATAGCATGTCAGCAACTGGATTATCTTTCCCTGCTATGTGTCGAAATTCTGGATTCAATGATTTGATATAGGCAATCCACCGAAGCATCGCTATATCTGGAGTCGAGCAACTAGTAATCATGCCAAGCAAAGGCAAACAATCTGTTTCCACAACAACTGAAGCTCCAATAAAATACCCTTTGTCACACTTCAGTGTAGTGACTACTCCCCACAACTCTCTTTTGATCTACGGATATCTCCTCTGTCGCTCATTAAGAACTTTAGCTCCAAAGCGGATTGCATACCTATTTCCATCAGCATCATCCTGTCCCATAGCCCAACCTATGCCAATAGGGCTAGTATCAACTGTCAACATGATCCGCCGTCCACACTGATAATCCGCCTTGCGAAGAGTAGGAGCTGACTGCAACAGCTTCTTGAGCTTACGCATGGCTTTCGAATGCTTCTCATCCCAATGAAATTTCTGCCCCTTTCGAAGCAGTTGATAAAGAACATCTACTATATGAGCAAAATGAGGAATCCAAATCATGTAAAATACACAAGCTCCCACAAATCTCTACACCTTTGAAGTAGTCGAGCAATACTTTGCAATCCTGTTTATGGCATCCACCTTTGCAGGAGAAGGCTTCCTGCCATAATATCCAACCATATGCCCAACTATGATGACTTCATTAACACCAAAGACAGATTTCAGCCCTGAAAGTGTCAAATTTACCTCCTCTAATCGTGTCAATATTTGCTCACAAGCAATCAAGTGGTCAGCCACAAACTGTCTACATCCACGCAAATCAAGACTTTCATTATTTTCTTCTTCTGCACAAACCTTAATAGGCACATCATCTAGAAAAGGCATGGTATACTGCGGAATATAGTCTCGTAGAACTCTATGCATAGCATTCATCATATGAGCAACTGAGTTTGTGGCACCTTGAGGCAAGGTACACATCCTCACAAGACCAATAGGTGTCCGCATAGTAGTAATATCCCTACTTTCCAAGGCAAGCTGAAACTGATCATAACCTGAATGCAAGTCACCTAGAGAATAGATGGCTCGTCCTGCAAAAGCCTCAACAAATTCATCCACAACTGGACCTGTTCCCACATTCCTGATTGTCACTTTGTTCACGGGCTGCATGTCCTGAATAAATCGCAAAGTACCATTCTTCTTTGGTACAGTAAACCACCTGTTAGAATAGGGTGTAGAAGAGGGTTCCAAAATCCCCATTTTAATCTTCTCATTCAGCAACTCTATCAGCTTTGGCAAGTGTGCTTTAGGCACAGGTATAGGATGTATATTCCATGGTACATGAGGAACAGTGAAGATGACCATAGGTGCAACCAATTTGGAACTAATGCAGCCAATTTCATGTGGAAAGAAAGTAAATGCCTTACCATGACGTCCAAGCATCTCTCTAAAACATTCTTTTTCCACTGGAAGCAAGAAATCATCATTTCCAATCTTCAATTCTGCAAGAGTTTCAGCTGTAAATTTATGTCCAATATTTGCAGGATCTCTCAACATAGGCTGCTTCATAGCTTTTTCAATCTGCTCATCACTATGAGGAGGAAGCGGGCCTGCAACCGGCTTAACCTTCTTATCAATTGTTTTATATTTTGTGTTAACCTTGGCATCATTCAAGCACTCTTTTCTTTGCTGCAATTTCTGCAAATTTTCAGCAACTTTCAACTCTGTTGGCTGAAAATTTCAGCCTTTTGCTCTATGGACTGCATAGATGCATCCTGAAACTCTGTATGCAGAAATTTTTTTGCATTCAACTCTGTTGGCTGAATGGATTCAGCCCTCTGCAATTCTGTTAGCTAATCAAGATCAGCCATAAATTCAGTTTGCTGAGTTTTCTCAGCCTCTAACTCTATTTTTAGCATAAAACCAGAAATTTCCTGAAATATATCCAAGGTTTGCACATGTATGATCTTTGAACCCTTACATATATCAGTTTTGAGCATTGCTCCCATCTCAAACAAAGTATCTGCATAAGACATTCCTTCATACAATCCATCTACATGCTCTTCTGCTTGCAAAATACCTGCATTCTTCAACTCTTTCTCCTTACGACCAATGTACTGCCTGGCAGCTCTAAGCAAATCTGAAATTTTCTGATAACTCACTGAACTATCTAAAGAAAAACCAACAAAATTATTGGAGAAAGACTGGCTGCTAGGAGGCGAGATCTCCTCTTTTCTCCGCTCCGTACCACTGGCGTCTCGCAAGACAGCGATACCTAATGAAAATCCAACTCCTTTGTAGGTAGTGGTGCCTCACGCAAGGAGTTCCTGTTTCTCGGATGATTTACCCCAACAGTCATAAACTGAACAGCTCGCATACCATCTTTACTGCGTATCCGTACATAAGCTGACCCGTCATCCATCACTTTCGTTTCCATTCTTGCTTCTGTAATGAAAGGCTGTCCAAGAATAATCGGATAAGAGCATGAATCGTGAACAAAGCAATGATAATCCTCTTCAACATTACCAATAGAAATTCTGATACTCGGACAAGCAGCATACATATCACCAGAAGTATTATTGGCGACTCTCATGCACCAGCCATGCTCTGCATCCATAGGTCACTTGCCACTCTCATAAACACCTCGAGCAATAAGATTAATCTCAGAACCATGATCGACTAAAGCGATCAAAGGAATTTGTTTCTCTCCAATCCTTACCACCGTCTCAGTGGTTGCTCTAGCCCAATGACTTCGTGAAAAATGGCTACGAGGAATGAGAATAGGGGTATCAGCATCTTCATATTGCATAGGCTGAACTATTTTCTTCAATTGCAGATTAACAGAAGCATTCTCAACTATCACTGCATCATCATGTTCTTTCCCAAGAGTTCCATGCCACAATCCTTGTAAAGCAGGTCCCTCCATCGCATGTCGTTTCCTCCGCAAAAGATCCTGCATCTGATCCTGTATTTCTCTTCTAGCAATCCCAAGAGCTTCTCCAACAGTAAAAGTGACTTCACTATTCAAAATTCTTTCATGAAAAATCTTACTCATATCCGTTTGCATATCAAGGTCTGACAAGAGCTTGAATCCTGGCTCTTTTCTTGGTTGCCTATTTCTTTCTGCTTGTCTCCCATTGGTTGTTTAGGACCTGATTGAGTTGGAGAACTTGACATAGGTGGAGCTATAATAGGTGGTGAAACAAAGTCACCCCCTCTAGTCTTTTTGGAGGTGCTGGGACCCTCCTCATCTCTTCTTCTCTTTTCCTCAACCATGGCATGTAAACCCTACGTTTTAGCCATATAAGCAAAAATAGAATACTTGTCAATAGGAGAATCCCATCCTGTTTCTCCTCGGATGCTGGAGCCCACACAAGTCATAGTAGATGCCTGAACTTTCCCTCTTCTCGCTATCTCCAAGGCAGAGGACGATAAAGCAGAGTCTCCATCAAATTTTTGCTCAAGCTGGACTCCATAAGCTGAAGCATCTCCTCTAACACTCACATAAGCTGATCGCGCAGCCATATCATCAATAAGCTTCTTCATGCCTCCCTTACCAAAGTTCGTGTCAAGAGGAGCACCAGTCTCTGTCAGCCATATCTTCCCATCTTGTCCCCAGAACACTACATTCTTCTTACGTGCTTCCTGAAAAGCATCACAATCTCTGCAGTGTTGGTGCTCTGTACTATCGCACCAAATACATCGTCGCCCTTTTCTTTGACCAGCTGGAAAAGCAGTCGGTGGAGCAGGTGCTGCAGCAGGTACTGACATAAGTTGCTCCTTTAACTTACCAACTTCATCTTTGACTGCTTCAATCGTCAAATTTGCCAAGCCTTTAATAACATCATCTACAGATAAGGGCAGTGGAGCAGCAAGAACTGGTGGATTCACAACAGGAGGAGTAGGCTTAGGCAAAGAAGTTGCAGCAGGGGTAGAAGTAGAAGTCTCCAAGGATTTTTCAGAAACTGATCCTGTATTACGATGCAATCGTACTCTCCTACGCTGCTTCTTAACAAGAGCATTTACAGCATCAATGACATGTCTCCACTCGGTCTTTAAACCTGAATCAATAGCTTGATCTTCCAAAAGATCATCCAACTTTTCCTGTAAATCAGCATCACTAGCTTGTAAAAATAACTCCACTTTCTGCATCTCCAAAGCTTGCTGCTCAGTTCCATCCAACTGATCATAGCGGCTTTCAAACTCTCGCAGAAGAGCGGTAACAGAAAGTCCCTTATTAGGCATTGAAACCCATGCTAAAAAATTCCTACGATTCATAAGACCTGTATCCTCCAGGAAATATTCATCTTTTATTGCCTTCTTAAATTCAGCCCAACCTGTATGTGTTTCTTGAATTTCTGCAATTCGGCCTTCAAGAGCGCGCACCACGATTCGCAAGAAGTAGCGGCTCCAAACATCTTGAGAAACCCCAAAAAACTTCATCTTTTCTTTATACAAATGTAGGTAATTTGACACTTGATGGCCATTAAACTGCTTCATCTCCTGTTGGACAGCTTTCAAGGCATCCATAGCATCACTGTCACGTTTTGCGTGAGCTTACTGCTGCATATACATGGTAAATGACTGAAACAGGTTCTTCATGACATTATCATCTGTCATCTCTTCTTGCGAGTCTACCATCTTGCTAAAAAAATGACGCAGCACTTTCACGTCGGGTTCACCAGAAATGTCGTAGAGTTCACGCAAGGGCTGCAGAACACGGGGTTCAAGATACAGCAAGAAATGAGGCTAACAAGAAAAACTCAAATATTTGATGCTAAAGTACACTATATTCCTTATCAAGTGAGCTACATGTGGTCCATGTTCAGAAAAAGCTGTACATATCCAGTTTTACATTCAAATGTTCAAATTCAGTTTTGCCAAAAATAGAAATCGCATGCTCATAAGAGCTGAACAATTTGAGAATGGTCAATAGACCCTTTCAGCTTCAAGCATCCTTGCCTCTGTTAGCCACTTGTTATAAAGATCATACCATTTCTGAGAGAGAATAGGCAGGCACTGATCAAGACCAAGTGTTTGAATGCACCCAAATTGATGACAACAAATAGGAACTAGATCTGTCTGCACTTTAACTTTTGAATGCTGGATAATACATATATGGGAAAATTTCTGATTTTAGAAACAGAACCAGTGGCAATTTGTTTATGACATGGGCAGGAAACCAAGCATCCTGTAAAGTAGCGTATGAGTGTGATAATCACACTATGAGAAGTTGATGCCATGCTGGCGAGGTGGCAGTGCATTCTTTTGTCTGTCTCCTCCTCGACTCTTCTTCATCTACAGCGAGTATTGGCCGCAGCATCTGTCAATGCACTATTCCTCCAGGCTCGCCTTCGCTGACTTCAAGTTTGTCATTCTTTTGCAGTAATCATCGTGCCCATGTTCTTTGGAGGGTTTCTCCATGACTGATTGGTCAGACTAGCAATGTGTTCTACTGATACTGATGTATTTACTAGTGCTGTTATTAAGGTGCATGCGCTTGTTATGGCAAATCTACATCGAATCTACCTGTTGATGAAGCTCCCCTTCTTTTGCTCCAAATGGTCGGTGCTGGACTTATAGGCGTGTGAAGATGATTCATATTCTACTCGGGCTGGCTCCACCACAGTAGTGTCACAGCAGTTTCATCATCTATTGATGGCTCCCTAGGAATTAGAGCTGCCTTTTGATCGGCTTCAATCTCTCTTCAGCAAGCCTATTTGTGTATCTGCTCCTCTTCCCTGTTCTTTTCTTCAGCCTGTGCAGCAACTTCAGCCTTTGCTTTCCTTAGAACGCATGTTGTTGCTTTGCAATAGTCCGGCATTGCAAAAATCTTCTAGCTCAGCTCTTCTCAAAGTCCCCACACTTGTAGCTACATCTTCTGCGAGGCCTGCTACTTCTGAACAATGATCCTCTCCCCTCCCTCCTGAACATATCCTCTCAATCTTCCACAGTTAAAGCCTATTTTTTTCCATCTGAGGAACATCTATGGCCGCCTAAGGCATCGATTCATCTCCTCCTGTTCTTCACTCCACATGTGCTTTTTCCTCCCCAAAAATAATCAAAAGCTATCCTTTTCTTTTTTTAACACTTGTGTCTATTTTCCCTCCCAAATCCTTGTTTTTCCTTCTTCCACGACTTCCTCTCTTTTTCCAGCAGCATCCCCTCAATTAGATTCCCTTTTCTCTTCTTTTAGCTGAGCGGAAAAGAAAAACTCCTCTTTGACAAGAATAACTCTCATTTCTTTACACCCATAGAAGATCTATGCACCCACTTTAATTTTGACCTTAAGGACTAACGTAGGGTATCTTTGGAGTCATGAATTGCCCCCCCCGTTAACAGTCAGCTTTACAAAGATCTGCTCACAAACTTCGACTTCAGACTTGAGGATTGGGTGGCAAAATGCTCCCTCGGTGCTTCATTAGTGCTGTCAATAGCCCCATTGAAGGATTCCTTTACTCGCTTAAGCAGCTTTTGAGAGACTTTCTTCAACTCTATTTCATTAGATGATCGGCTTCCACAAAGCTTCCTTTGTTTCCACAATTCCCTGCACTTTTCTGAGAGATCATCATTGAAATTATCAGCTTGATAATGTCCTTTGGCATCAGTTTTTCATATTTTTCTAACACACACACATCATGCATCCAAACAAAATCATACACATGCACTAAGGGAATATATACATTGGATGCGGATTATCGAAATGCATCACACAAAGAAAATAACACAAATGCACAACAAAATAAATGGAGGTGTATACGACTTGGATGCGCAGAAGCACGACAACGCAAGATGGCTCCAAAGAGAAAGCTTACTAAGAGTACAAGCGTGGAAGCCACGGTGAAAGATAGAAATGTTGGTGGAGTCATAACCAACCGTAACATCTCATCACCCTCTCTCCACATCCAGGTGACTCATAAAACT
This sequence comes from Lygodium microphyllum, assembly GCF_053477565.2. NCBI lineage: Eukaryota > Viridiplantae > Streptophyta > Polypodiopsida > Schizaeales > Lygodiaceae > Lygodium > Lygodium microphyllum. The sequence goes on from NC_141141.1 coordinate 73,085,088, forward strand.
TGAAAGGAACTTATGTCTTCCATTGTACTCATAATTTAATCTATAAGCATGATTTATCACTTGAAATGGAAGGAATTTCTAATCTATTCCCACATAGGATGCAAACTTAAGGCTTAGTACGAGTCATATAATGTTCAGTTGAGGTCATGACATAGATTGCATCCTAAATAAGCTTATAATCAATATCAAAACTGCTCTCTTAAACATCTAAGTTGTCCTACACTATGATGTATCCATTTAGGAATCTAATACATACTTAAGAAATTTCCTATGACACAACAGTTGTTGTGATATATGTTAGCTTTGCAAACACCCGCACAAGGTGGATACACTAGGGTTTAGAGGTTATCAATGCATGAACTTCTCATTGCATATCACTTTAATGGGGATAATAGAGTGGAAAGGTGATAAGAGTGGCTATTGCATTGGTATGCTCCAAGTGCATGAGGAGTGAATGTGACTAGAAAAATTATGCATACTATCACACTTAAAGATGGAAGGTTAGAAGATGTTGCATTTACTTAAAGTTGATGTCCAACTGATGACCAACAAGGAGGGTTTATTGCCATGCCTTGAAAAAAAGAACCCAACTCCAAGGACTTAGTCATTTCTTTTCCAACAAAGGGTTGTCCATCAAAGGCTCTATGGTTGTGAAACTCAATGAACTGGACAAATTGTCAAGTAAGTCGCAACCATTGAGGGCCGCGCAAGACAAAAGGACCTAGAAGGAACTTGTTAAATCGACTCTGCGAAGCCCTAACCCAAGGGGGAGAGCGAACTTTAGGGTAGTTGATTCGTGCTAAGCATGTTGCTTGGAACTATTGAAATGGTTTTAACGAAGGTTGGTCTTGTTAAAGATGGATTGTTGACCCAAGTTATGCTTGGTTGTTTGGAAAGGTTGTAAAAGTGTTTTGATACATCCAAGTTAATTCTGGTTGTTCATGCAATGGGATTGCGATGCCTTGAAGTAAGAGGTTGTGCATTGAACTGTTTGTTGATGTGGTTTTGGATGCTAATCCAAGTTGTTTGTGATTGATGATTGCATGGCTGGGTCTGAGATGACTGATTGCCATGGAAATAAAAGGGATGTTTTCCCTAGTAATTGTTATTAAGCTGGTTGCTTCAGCTGTGGTGGTCAATTTGCTAAAGGGATAATTAAAGAAGGATGGCACTAGCTACCCCCCACGAACCGCCAAACCCTAACCAAGGGGGTTGTGAATCCGCATCGGGAATGTGGACCGAACTCATCGCGAGAGGTCTCTCCGTGGAAATTACTTGGCATAGGAGGACGCTTGGGTGCCAGTGGGGGCTATGGCCGTAAATCCCAATGCCTCCGGGCCCTACACAAGTGTTCTACGTGACTCGAGATGGGATCTTGAGACCTTGATACTAGTTATAAGGCGGAATCTTGGGAGGATAAACCTACGGGTTTTGTTGTCGGGAGACGGAATGATTTTTCTGCGGAGGAACATGTAATTCTTCTATATGGGCAGGAGACAAACATTATTCTGAAGATAAGTTAAGGAAGTGTTTGATCTTGTTTTATCTTGTTTTTGTGTCAGTGCCCCAAATTAGGTAAAGGAACCTATGATTAACGCGCTAATTAAGAAAGCTACTTTTATGTGTCAAACATAAGGTGGTAGGTAATTAGATAACTAAAACAACCCGCGAGGGAAGCATGGTGGATGGACCGATGGGTCTATCCTATAGAAGGGTGGTCTTGGTTAGGTGATAGCTTTCCTAAAAGGAAATGATAACGAGAAATGTTAGGAAAAAGTCGGTCTATGACCTTAGACAATGTTGACTAGGAACCCGAACTTCAAGTCGATCCTAGTGGGAATGGCCAGATAAGTTCTGTTGCGAGGGCAGACTTGAGAGACCCTAGTTGGTAAACCCCATGTCATTCCTTGGGAGTGTCGGGCGGCGTCTTCTACATATATCTCTTGATGGATTGCTAAGACGTGTCCCGCAATTTGAGGAGCGGACACGTTATAGTTGGTATTAGAGCAAAACTTCATAATAATACATGATTGATTAATGTTTGGTTCATAGACATGTCCTAAAAAAAAATAACCTAAGTGGTATCGCTTGATTGTGAGGCACCTTCTGCACCCAGGAATGCTTACATGCAAGAGAAGAAGTTCCTTCTCAAGCAAATTAAGCCACCCGAGTTTAATGGCAAGGGAAGGACTGTTCAAGCTGACGCCAAGATCAAGATTGAGTCCATGGAGGACTATTTTGAGGCAGCGGGAAGTGCACTTGCTAACCAAGCCATACTCACCAAACTTAAGCTTACAGGCAAAGCAAGCCTTTGGTGGAAACAGTGGTGTAGAGACCAAGCGATCTCGGAGGGGACAATCACTTGGAATAAGCTTAAGGAAGCTGTGCGAGGGAGGTATCTGGCACCTGCCTAGCGCACACAAAAGATGAATGAATTCTACGACTTGAAGCAGCTAGGATTATCCCTTGAAGCATATTATTCAAAGTTTTTTTCACTCCTAAAGTATGCACCCCCAATGGATATGACACAACAGGTGTCAAAGTTTTGTGTTGGGTTGAATACACCCATAAACACTCGATTGGAATCAATGCGCCCAACGGACTTGCAAGACGCATTATTCCGAGCGAATCCAACCGTCAAGAACTTAAATGAGGCAACTATGATGAAGATGACTCATAGGATCAAGACAAGAGGTGCCACAAGTGCGGAGAGATAGGACACATCCATAAGAGATGCCCCGACCGCCGATGTTTCCACTGCAATGAACTAGAACACATCCAAACAGATTGTCCTGAGATGGATCCTAAGAATCAGGAACGTATGGTCAAAAGAAGCTATCTAAACTCCAATTTTGGCTCATATTGTAAACCACATGATGATGAAGGCTTGGATCCTGTTGTAACCTTTGGGGATGACTAGATATCCTAGGAAGATCCTCCTGAGGTAATAAGTCTTGTACTTGGAATAAATCCTATTGAACCTTATGAGTTATGGCAAGTTGTTATTTTAAGAATTTGAGTAATCAGAGTTGCACAGTGAAATCGTGATGGGTCCTAACCCACAAGTTTTAGAACCCAATGATAACTTGTTATCAATAAGCGCATTCGAGATGAGGACATCTCGATCCCTCTAAGGGGGAGAGGATGTAACATCCTCCTCCCCCCCCCCCGTGTGACCCGTGCCTCCCCCCATAGAAACTCCCCCCCTCTTTTTATTTTTTTCAAAAATTTTTCCCTCTCCCTCCCTCTTGACAGTACGTCGGGGAGAGAGAGAGAGGGAGTGAAGTGGGGAAGGGGGGGCATGTTGAACAATGCGCGAGGGAGACGAGGAACGAAGGAGAAGAGAGACACGAGACACCGAAAGTGGAACCCTAGAAGTGCATCAAGTGAGCACACATAGTTGGAATATATAGAGGGGACTAGGGATGCTATATATAGACAGCTAATAGGGCATGCAGCCTAGGTGGTGGATAGCTACGCCCCCCCTTATAAGACCACCCCTCCTCCTCATCTTCCACATCCCCCCCCGTTGCTGCAACTTCCGGGGCCCCTTGGTTGTCATCTTGTCCAGCGGCCCCCCTCCAGCGTCCACAGGCCCCCCCCTCCTCGTTCGGTTGACGGTTGCATGCCTTGTGGAAAGTGTGAAGAAGGAGAAGGAGAGAAAGGGAAGGAGGGAGAGAGAAGGAAGAAGAGAAGGAGAGAAAGAGAGAAGGGAAGAAAGAGGGAAAGAGAGAGAAGGGGAAGGGGAGGAGGAAGAAGAGGGAGAAGAGAAGGAGAATAAGAGAAGGAGAAGAGAAGAAGAGAAGAGGGAGAAGAGAAGGAGAAGAAGAGAAGGAGAAGAAAAGAAGGAGAAGAGAAGAAGGAAGAGGAGAGGGAGAGAGAAGAGAAGAAGTGAAGAAGAAGGGGTAGAAGGAGAGAAGAGAGAAGTAGTGGAAGAAGAAGAAGAAGAAGAAGAAGAAGAAGAAGAAGAAGAAGAAGAAGAAGAAGAAGAAGAGGTAGTAAGAGGAGGATAAGAGAAGGATAGAGAGAGAGAATAGGAGAAAAAAAGAAAAGAAGAAGAAGAGGAAGAGGAGAGGGAGAGAAGAAGAGAGAGAGAAGAGGGAGAAGAAGAGAAGGAGAGAGAGAAGAGAGAAGGAGAAGGAGAGAAGAGAGAAGAAGTGAAGGAGAGGAAGAAGAGAATGAGAGGTAGAAGAAGAGAAGGAGAGAGAGAAGAGAAGTAGAGGAACGGAGAGAAAGGAGGAGGAGAAGAGAAGAAGAAGAGGAAGAGAGAGAGAGAGAGATTAATATAATACGGGAAGGGAGATATAGTTACTGGGAGATAGAATCAGACCATCATGTTGATAGAGAGAGAGAGAGAGAGAGAGAGCGAGGGGAGAGAGAGAGAGAGGGGTGAAAGTTAGAGATTATCTCCAGCCAAGGCGATTTCCAAAGTCACAAACACTATCAGAATTTCTTCTCCCTCATCGGTTTGGTGACCACTTGTGAGCCGCCCCTGAACAAAGCCACCACATCAAGGACCCAGGGTGAAGGATCATGTACGTAAGATGGCTCCAAAGAGAAAGCTTACTAACAGTACTAGCGCAGAAGCCGTGGTCGAAGATAGAAATGCCAGTGGAGTCGCAACCAACCGTAACATCTCGTCACCCTCTCTCCACATCCAGGTGACCCGTAAAACTCGAAAGGAACTTCTGTCTTCCATTGTAAACATAATTTAATCTACAAGCATGATTTATCACATGAAATGTAAGGAATTTCTAATATATTCCCACATAGGATGCAAACATATTAAGGCTTAGTACGAGTCATATAATGTTCAATTGAGGTTAAGACATAGATTGCATCCTAAATAAGTTTATAATCAATATCAAAACTGCTCTCTTAAACATCTAAGTTGTCCTACACTATGATATATCCATTTAGGAATCTAATACATACTTAAGAAATTTCCTATGACACAATAGTTGTTGTGATATATGTTTACCTTTGCAAACACCCGCACAAGGTGGATACACTAGGGTCTAGAGTTTATCAATGCATGAACTTCTCATTGCATATCACTTTAATGGGGGTAATAGATTGGAAAGGTGATAAGAGTGGCTATTGCATTGGTATGCTCCAAGTGCATGAGGAGTGAATGTGACTAGAAAAGTTCTGCATAGTATCACACTTAAAGATGGAAGGTTAAAAGATGTTGCATTTACTTAAAGTTGATGTCCAATTGATGACCAACAAGGAGGGTTTATTGCCATACCTTGAAAACTTAAGAACCCAACCCCAAGGACTTAGTCGTTTCTTTTCCAACAAAGGGTTGTCCATCAAAGGCACGAAGGTTGGTCTTGTTAAAGATGGATTGTTGACCCAAGTTATGCTTGGTTGTTTGAAAAGGTTGTAAAAGTGTTTTGATACATCCAAGTTAATTTTGGTTGTGCATGCAATGGGATTGTGATGCCTTGAAGTAAGAGGTTATGCATTCAAATGTTTGTTGATGTGGATTTGGATGCTAATCCAAGTTGTTTGTGATTGATGATTGCATAGCCGGGTCTGAGATGACTGATTGCCATGGAAATAAAAGGGATGTTTTCCCTAGTAATTGTTATTAAGCTGGTTGCTTCAGCTGTTGTCGATTTCCTAAAGGGATAATTAAGGAAGGATGGTGCTAGCTACCCCCCGCGAACCGCCAAACCCTAACCAAGGGGGTTGTGAATTCGAACCGGGAATGTGGACCAAACCTGCTACGAGAGGTCTCTTCGTGGAAATTACTTGGCATAGGAGGATGCTTGGGTGCCAGTGGGGGCTCTAGCCGTAAATCCCAATGCCTCCGAGCCCTACATAAGTGTTCTACGTGACTCGAGATGGGATCTCGAGACTTTGATACTAGTTACAAGGCAGAATCTTGGGAGGATAAACCTACGGGTTTTGTTGCTGGGGGACGGAAGGATTTTTCTGCGGAGGCAGAAAGAAACACGTAATTCTCCTGTATGGGCAGGAGACAAAGATTATTCTAAAGATAAGTTAAGGAAGTGTTTGATCTCGTTTTATCTTGTCTTCGTGTCAGTGCCCTAAATTACATAAAGGAACCTCTGATTAACGGGCTAATTAAGGAAGCTGCTTTTATGTGTCAAACATAAGGTGGTAGGTAATTAGATAACTAAAACAACCCCCGAGGGAAGCGTGGTGGATCGACCAATGGGTCTATCCTATGGAAGGGTGGTATTGGTTAGCTAAGAGCTTTCCTCAAAGGAGATGATAACGAGAAATGTTAGGAAAAAGTCGGTCTATGACCTTAGGCAATGTTGACTAGGAACCCGGACTTCAAGTTGATCCTAGTGGGAATGGCCAGATAAGTTCCGTTGCAGGGGCAGACTCGAGAGACCCTAGTTGGTAAACCCCGTGTCATTCCTTGGGAGTGCCGGGCGGTGTCTTCTAGATATATCTCTCAATGGACTGCTAAGACATGTCCCGCAATTTTAGGAGCGGGCATGTTACATTTTGGGTCACTATGCTCAGCTCCCTCCTTTTTACACGCCTGAGTATGGAAAATAAGAGGCTAAAGCAAAAATGTGCTAAAAGATAATATTTGTTGATCAGGCTATAGGAGTCCTCACCTCATAGGAGCTCCTCGTTAAGTTATCCTTAGTTAGGTAGGTAGTTCAGACCACCACTTAGGATTACCTCTCTAATAGTTCTTTTTAGCTTGGCTGTGTTGGAGCATTCCGTTAGTGACTAGCTTTAGGCTTTCTATCAGATTTTGCTAGGCCTACTCCTTGTGGATTTCATGCCTTGGTTTTTTCAGGGGGTAGGGTGAAAGCTGTGATGTGTTTTGTTACTTATATTTTGTATCAGCTTGATGTTGAGATATCGAGCTCCACTCGTGATACGCCAGGGTGACCGTTGTGCATTTATGTCACCGACTTGTCAGTTGTAGATGCGGTTGGTACACTGCCCATGAATAATAGCTAGATGACAGCTATCCTTATCTACTCTAGTTCGTGGCTCAGTTAGTATGCCACCTTAGTTAGTTGAGTTTGGTTTGAGACCCATATTTAGGGTTCTTCTATCTCTTTGTACTTGAGTTCTTTTGGCTTACACAACTAAGAAGAGGAAAACTGTTTTCAGCCTCCACCCTTGTGTGTATTCCCCCATTGTGCAAGCGAGAAAGCTACAAGTGAGACTCCTTCCTTCTCTCCCACAATCTTGACATGGTATCAGAGCCTTGTTCATGGTAAGGAGCTCAAGAAAGCAAGCCAAGCTCGCGGTGGTCTGGTAAGAGGAGCAGTGTTGCTTTCATTTTCTGTTTTGGGAGCAGATCTCTGCAGGTAGCACAGCCGGAAATTGCAGGAGTGCATTGTCTCAGGTTGAGACGCCCTTTGCGATGAAGCAAGAGGGCAGTATATGCTGCGGGTGAGGGCTTTAGCCCTCGGCGACCCTGTTTTTTTTATTTGAGGCCATTTCGGGGCTTGTTTTGGAGGTGGAAGTTTTCTGCACGCACTCAGGAAAAGGCCCAGTTTTATGCTGTGCAGCCACTGTTCTACAGGTCGGTGAAAAGTTTCTATAGAAATTGCATCGTATGCTTGTGCGCAGAGACATTGGGAGTTACAGAATCATCCGTGTTGCCTGTTGATGCAAAATCGTCACTAGGAAGTGACTGTGTGGTCAAATACCACTTTCACCAGTTTTGTAGATTTGCCCTTGTGAGGGTGAAGCTGTATTTTTTGCAGTGACAGAATTTTTTGCAGTGTTCTGTAATGGCGTCTGATTCTCTTTCACAGATTGTCACTGAAAAGCTTGACAAGAACAACTTCCAAGCATGGAAGTTTAGAATGACGAATTTCCTTATGGGAAAAGGATATTGGGAATTTGTTGCAGGAAATGAAGAAGAACTAGTTCTTCCTGATGTTCCCAATCAACAGCAAATGCAGGCATTCAAAGCATGGCATGAGAGAGCCAGGAAAGTTATGTACTGGCTGTCTATCAGTATTTCAGACTCTATGATTATGCATATTCAGGATGCAAGTACGCCAAAGGAGGCATGGGATACTCTGTCAAAAATTTATAGCACAAATACACAAGCCAGGAAAATGCAGCTCAAGCAAGAGTTGCATAACGTGCAAAGAGAAAGTATGAGCATCAATGACTACCACATGAAGGTGAAGAAGATTGCAAATGCACTTGCTTCCATTGGGTTGCCAGTGGAAGATGATGATTCAGTTTCTGTGACCTTGAATGGTCTAGGAAAGGATTATGCGCAGTTTCGGACATCCATTTCCGTCCGTGAAAGATTTCCTGATTTTGAGGAGTTGATTGCTCTTCTAATTTCTGAGGAGCATAGAAATGGTGGTGCATCTTCTTCAGGAGGAATTTCAAAAGAAGCTGTCTTCTACTCAAATGCTGGAAGAGGTAGAGGCAGAGGTAGAGGAGGCCGATTTGGAGGCCGTGGTAGAAATCAGAATTGCAGCAAACTCAAGAAAACCAGTCCTATGGAGGAGGACGTGGTAACTCTAGAGGCAGGGGGAGGCAAAGAGGTCGTGGTGGATGGCAAAGAGGTCAAAATGCAAACAGTAATGTTGAATGCTACTATTGTGATAAAATGGGTCATATGGCTAAAGACTGCTATAAAAAGCAGAATGACATCATGAATGGAAAACTGCAACAAGGAAATTATGCATCTTCTAGTAGACAAGGTGATGACAGAAATGAGCATTTGTTTATGGTGCAGCACATGATCAATTCTGTGACAAGTGTAGAAGAAAGCAACGATGTGTGGTATGTTGACTCAGGTGCATCAAACCACATGACAGGTCATGCAGAATGGATGGAGGATGCAAGGAAAATGGAAAAACCAGGATTTGTGGAGACTGGTGATGATACTGCACATCCTATTGTGCAGATTGGAAAAATTCATTTTTCTATGCAGGATGGGAAAAAGAAATACCTGTCCGATGTATTTCATGTCCCCAATATCACCAAGAATCTGGTTTCTGTTGGTCAAATGGTTGAACAGGGCTTGCAGGTCAAATTTAATCCTCATGGATGCTTTGTTGAGGATATGAAAAATAGAGGTCGCTTGATAGCAAAAGGAAAGAAGAAGGGCAGAATGTTTACGTTGGATGCAGACATGTCTGAATTGAGTGCAGCAATGTTTGCACATGGGACCGGTGTAGTTGCAGATATTGATATCTGGCATAAACGCATTGGTCATGTTAATGTACAGCGACTCAAATCAATGCAGGCCCAAAATATTGTTGCAGGATTGCCTAGATTCAAGGTTGCAGAAATGCATAAGGTATGTGAAGCCTGTCAGTTTGGAAAACAGGCAAGGAAACCATTTCCTAGACATGTTCAAGAGAGTAAGGTGCCATTGGAATTGATCCACTCTGATGTGTGGACTACTAAAGCTGCATCTCTAGGAGGCTGTCATTATTTTGTTACTTTTATTGATGACTACAGTAGAAAAGTTTGGGTGTATTTTATGAAAAAGAAAAGTGAAGTTTTTGGGCATTTCAAAACTCTTAAAGCTATGGTTGAAAAAGAAACAGGTCTGCAAATAAAATGCCTAAGGTCAGATGGAGGGGGAGAGTACCTCTCAAATGAGTTTGCAAGGTTCTTGCAGGAGCATGGCATAAAGTAGCAATATTCATGCAGTCATACCCCACAGCAAAATGGAATTGCAGAAAGAAAAAACAGACATATTGGAGAGGTGTCTCGTACCATGCTCAATGAAAAAGACCTGCCAGATTTTTATTGGGCTGAAGTAGTTGCTACAGCAGTCTACATAATGAACATGACTCCCACTGCAGCAATACATGGAATGACTCCAGAGGAGAGGTATACTGGTAGGAAACCAGATATTTCTCATCTGAAAATATTTGGTTGCATTGCCTATGTACATGTGCCAGATGAGTTGAGATCCAAGTTGGATCCAAAAGCTGAGAAGTGCATCTTTCTTGGTTACTCTCTGCAGCAAAAAGGGTATAGATGCTATAACCCTTTTACTCGTAAGTTTACAGTGAGCAGAGATGTTGTTTTTGATGAGATGAGTAGTTGGTATAAACCAATAAATATGATTGATGATGTAGATGCACAAAATGGTAATGCTGCACAGAATTCACAGCAGCAGTCACAAAATATTAGTGGACCTGGAGCGTCCTCTACCAGTGGTTCACATTCTTCGCCATGGACAGGAAGATTGAGATCAATAGAATCTTCTCAAAGTAATGCAGACAGTGGTATGCAGGTATCACGAAAAGGAAAAGAGAAGGTTGATCAGCCCATGTTTGATGTGAATGCAGGTCACTCTTATGTGGATGGTGAATCCAGTGGCTCAGAACAGAGCATTGATGATGAGTTGGGTATTCCTTCTATTATTACACCTAGAGTAAGGAAGACCAGGGATGATTTGAGAGCACCTGGGAGTGAACCCACTTTGCGCAGGTCTACCAGAGTTAGGTATCCTGTGGATAGGCTGAAATATGATGGATTTACAGCCATTCACTATGCATATATGGTTAAAGTGATACATGAACCAGAACCCACTTCTTTTGAGGAAGCCATGGGAAAAGAAAAATGGGAGAAAGCCATGGATGAAGAAATGGATGCCTTGGAAGCAAATCCTACATGTGAATTGGTACCTTTGCCTAAAGGTAAGAATTCAATTGGCTGTAAGTGGGTTTATAAGGTGAAGCACAATGCAGATGGTTCTGTGAACATATACAAGGCAAGATTAGTAGTCAAGGGGTATGCACAAACATATGGCATTGACTATGAAGAAACATTCAGTCCGGTTGCAAGGATGGCAACCGTAAGAGCAGTCATTGCTATGGCTGCATCAAAGGGATGGTCTTTACATCAAATGGATGTAAAGAATGCCTTCTTGCATGGTGATTTGCAAGAAGAGGTCTATATGGAGCAGCCACTAGGTTATGTGCATGATGTTCATCCTCAGTTTGTTTGCAGGTTGAAGAAAGCCTTGTATGGCTTGAAGCAAGCACCTAGAGCATGGTCTGACAAGATAGGACAGTATCTTGTCACTATTGGCTTTCAGATTTCGAAGGCAAATTTCTCACTTTATGTGAGAAAAACAGAGAAAGGTATTATGCTACTTGTCATTTATGTTGATGATTTGATTATGACAGGTGACAGTGATGAAGATATCCTTCATGTGAAAATGCTATTGAAGCAGAAGTTTGAGATCAAGGATTTGAGAGAGCTGCGTTATTTCTTGGGCATTGATGTGATTAGATCACCAAGTGGGATATAGCTCTTGCAGAGGCAGTATGGATTGGACATGTTGTCCAAATATGGGATGACAGGCTGTAAGCCTATTTCAGTTCCTTTGGAGCAGAATGTGAAGCTGAGCACAGATGCAGGTGAGCTTCAGGAAGACCCTACTATGTACAGACGCATAGTAGGAAGCTTGATTTATATGACTATTACCAGGCCAGATTTGAGCTATGCTATTGGATTGGTAAGTCAGTTTATGCAGGCTCCAAGGAAATCGCATTTGGATGCGGCTAGACGCATACTCAAGTATGTGAAGTCCACATTGCAGTATGGACTATTTTATGAGACTGGGGTTCAGATACAGTTGCATGGATACACTGATGCTGATTGGGCTGGTAGCATTTCTGATAGACGATCTACCAGTGGATATGTGTTCTCTTTTGGGAGTGCTGCAGTCACCTGGAGCAGCAAGAAACAGCCTGCAGTTGCCTTGTCGAGCACAGAGGCTGAGTACAGGGGTGCAGCAATGGCTGCATGTGAGGTAGCTTGGTTGCATAAGCTACTTTATGATATGCATCAGTCTACAGATGGGCCAGTTGTCATTTATTGTGACAACATGAGTAGTATACACTTGGCAAATAACCCAGTCTATCATGCTAGAACAAAGCACATTGAGGTGCATTATCACTATGTGCGGGAGAGGGTTTTACTAGGTCTTATTGATCTAGTTTATGTCAGCACAGAGGATCAGGTAGCTGACATATTCACGAAGGCATTGAGCGCAGAGAAGCTGCGCAAGTTCAGAGACCTGCTTGGTGTGCAGGAATTGGGATTGAGCTCGAGGGGGAGTGCTGAGATATCGAGCTCCACTCGTGATACGCCAGGGTGACCGTTGTGCATTTATGTCACCGACTTGTCAGTTGTAGATGCAGTTGGTACACCACCCATGAATAATAGCTAGATGACAGCTATCCTTATCTACTCTAGTTCGTGGCTCAGTTAGTATGCCACCTTAGTTAGTTGAGTTTGGTTTGAGACCCATATTTAGGGTTCTTCTATCTCTTTGTACTTGAGTTCTTTTGGCTTACACAACTAAGAAGAGGAAAACTGTTTTTAGCCTCCACCCTTGTGTGTATTCCCCCATTGTGCAAGCAAGAAAGCTACAAGTGAGACTCCTTCCTTCTCTCCCACAATCTTGACACTTGATGCTCTTTGTGGTTGTGTATGTGCAGATCTGTTCATGGTGTGAGTCAACAAGCTGAGTCGCCCTATCCCGTGGTCACCAATGATAGATGATTTTTGATTCTGAGAAGTGCTTAAAAATAGCCAAAATTTTTGAATTTTAGGGGAAAAATAGACTTCGTTAAAGGTGGCTGCTGCAATCAGTACGATTTTAAGCAACAAAACCCCAAAAGTGCTTTAGAGACCCATCAAGTGACATTTGCAAGATTTTCATAATTTTTTAGACTCTCGTATGAGACTCTAAGAGATACTCGACACTGTGGGACTATGACATGGACGCCCATGAATTTTTAGATCACGAAACGGATGCCGGTCAGTTGAATGGTAGTGCTTCGAAGACTAGGACCAAGAGGGCCAAGTGTAAAAGAGATTTGGGCCTAAGGGTGTGACCCTTGGGGCCTTCCCTTGGAGGCCTCAACCGATTTTTGATGAATTAGGAGGGGGGCCATGTTTTTTTCCATGGAAAAAAAAGGAAAAAAATGGCACATTCTCTACATGACGAATCCATGGAGGGAGGCATGGAGAGGCTATGGGGGCTGAAGAACAATCCCCCCAACTAATGAGAGCATTGGCCTTGTGATTCTTTTCGCTTCTTATCACCGTCTCTTGTGAAAGTAATGGCGGCCTGAAGATGAAGAACAGAAACTTGTCTTTCTCTCTCCTCCCTCTCTCTCTTCCAAGCAGTGGTTCATGTGGGAAAAATCAAGAAGAGAATCAGGTGGTGAACGCTTGTCGGGCATGGTACCAGGATCACTCCCGAATCGATGGAGAGATAGAGTTGGCTATTCGCAGGTGGGCTGAGCCTTTAATGAGGGATGATCTATAGTCTCACATCAAATATTTCAACCCGCAAAGAAGGAAAAAAACTGTAACTCTATTTTACAAAGGAAATTTGCTATTTTTAATTTATTTGATTGAGCCAATGTTGTTCTTATGGAGTGAAAATTGATAGAAATGTTGTTTAATGCTTGTTCTATGCTCGCATAGTGAAAGAATCAGAAAACATAAAGTCCAATTGCTGGAAATAATTTTTAGAAACTTGTAAAACACGGTTTTTATGAGAAAAATGGAATTTTTGGTATTTTTGGGTGGGATGAACCAATACACATGGGATAAAATGCCAATAAAATATATATTTATAATGTTCTAAGAATTAAGAGCCATAGCTTTGAAAATATATCAATTTTTTAATTGGAAAAATAGAGAAAAACGGGAAAAAATAAGGAAAAAATAAGAATACGCATTAGAAAAATACAAAAAATATAATAAGTGATTGTGAATGTATGGTAGTGGGAGAGTATAAGGTTTTGCCTCATTTTTTCCTATCTTTTTTTCACAGTGTGTGATTTATTGTTTTTTATACATTAAACCATGACAAAACAACCTCTATACACCTATGCAATGAAGCAAAACTTAAACGGTGAGGGGAGGAGGATTTTGTGCAACAGTTTGAGGGCTGAAATAATACAAATTCTGATTACTTTTTCCATGCATAGCATATAGGAAACGACCTATTTGGAAATAAGGGATCTACTAGCACAAGGTTTGCCTTGGTGCTAGATTCTTGCAACAAAGCATATATGTATTAGTTGGAATTCATGAAAAGACTATTTGCATACCAACATATAGGTTGATTTCGAAACATAACTGTTTGTGCATGATGAGACATCCACCATTGCATTGATCATATATATGGTATCAACTATTGGAAGTGCATAGCAATTGTTTGAATAATAGTTTACCCACGCTTGAGAGGGTAAGATTCCCCTTGCTGTAGGTTAGCCATTCATTTCTAGGGAAAAATTATTGGCGAGAAAACGTGGTATCTCCTTGATCTTGCAGAAAAAAGAGGAGTCTTGTGTGAATGTGTTTATATGTAAAAGCAGTGCATCGAGGGGCAAATCCACAAGATGTAGGAGAGCTGCAGTGGGGCCATGGCAATCTACCGATGGGGTACCTCCTATGTCTGTGATACGTAGTAGTTATTTCCAATATGTGTGGGATACCCCCTTTGAGGGGTATTGGGGAAGGTGCCCTTGGAATCTAATCCACCTATAAAGACACTATTAGATGTATCTAGTGTGTACTTAGTTATTATAAATGCTCCTGGTCTGCAAGGCCGTGTGGTGGTGGAGTTGTGTGTTGTGCGCATGAGGTCTGACAAGTGCCATGCCAATGCGGGCCCATTTTTAGCCCCATCATATGTTATGTTAATGGATAAAGGTGTTTTTCTTTCCTTGCAATTCTTTATTAGATGCATATTATAAGTTGAGATTGTGTTTAGATGGTGTTTCTTAAAGATGGTGTGGAAGATCAAGCTGAGCTATATTTTGAGCTTCTATTCTTTTTTTCTAAGGCCGTGAGGACGGTCCCTCATTACATGTGGGGATATATTGAGGATTGAAATGACTTGATTTTTTGGCTGATTTTTTTTGTTTTTGAGAATTGAGTGGTTGATTATTTATGAACTTTGTACGGTGATTAGTTGGTCTGGAAGTATTTGAGAGAATTTTGGATAACGTTGATTAGGTTTGACAAGCTTATGATAGTTTATAGTGGAGATATGATATTTTATTGACGGTTTGATAGTGTCTGATTAAGTATGTTTAGCTTCTATTTTGCTCTGTTTTTCTTCTATATGAGAGGATGGAATAATGATTGATGGAGTTTGAGAATTTTTGGAAGCTTATTGAATGATTCTTGATGGTTTTGAATGGTTTTAGTTGAGCTAAAAGCTTTCTGGTGGGCCACATTTCAAAACCATTTGCATGATTTCATGAAGGTCATAATTCTTCCCTTTTTCTAGTCAAAACTGTAATCCCATTGTAGGCAGACATAGCCAACCTCTTAGCCACTTAATAGTATCCTTCTAGTATCTCCAATTGCGAGAAAAAGAAGCTCCTATTGGAATTAGCTCCCTACACCTTGTTAGGTGGCACTCTATACAAGAATGACAAAGATGAAGTACTAAGAAGATGTGTTGCAAGAGAAGAGATTGTAATAGTGCTAAACTGAAAGCGGAATTTAGGTGACGGGAAGTGCTTAAAAATAGCTAAAAATTATGAATATCAAGGGAAAAATATTCACTGTCAAAGGCGGCGGCTCGATCTAGGACGATTTTAAGCGCCAAAGTGCTTTAAAGGCGCCCGAGCGACACTTGTTGATTTTTCATAATTTTTCAGACAGTCGTGCGGGTTGACACAAGCTACTGGCCAATGCGGGATGCTAAGCCGGACGCCCAGGATTTTTCAGAGCTCGATTCCGAGTCCGGACGGGGAAATGGCCAAGAAACCGGTCAAGATGCGAAGGGGTGGACAAAATTTGGCCAAAATGGGCAAGTGACCCTTGGGAGCCCAAATTTAAATGTAACATGAAACTTTGGAGGTTGGAGATGCAACAAATCGTGGGAAGGAAACGTGAGCAGTCTGCGCCCGAAATTCACGCCATGATGTTGATCATGCTTCTCCCTGGCTGTGAACAACCATGCCAACTGACTACTGCCCCTCATTCCCTCCTGGATGCCAATCATTTCGCCGCCCTTCGCCCGTCAAATGATGCCCTCTTTGGAAATCTCTGATTCTAGTCTTTCTCTCTCCTCCCTCTCTCTCTTCTACAGGCAAGTTCATGTGGGGAGAAGAAGGAAGAAGAAAGAATGATGGAGGCTTGTCCGGCATGGACCGGATTGCTCCACGGGCTGAGAATGGTGATTTGTGATGTTGCTGGACGTGAAGTGCTGCTGTTTTCCAAATCTACAGCCATGGATACAAAACCCGAAACACGCAAATAAGCGGTAATTTAAAATTTTCAAAGGAAATTTGAGTTTTTATGGCTTTTGATGGATGAAATGGTGTTCATGTGGGATAATAATTGCTCATGATGCTATTTTCTATGAGTTCTTGCTGGTCATGAAACAAAAATCAGAAAAATATGCATTTTGTGGTTCAAAATAATATGCTAAAACACGTAAAACATGAAAAACAAGGGAAAATGAGGGTTTTTGGCATGAAAATGGAAAAATGGATAGGAACATCAACTAAATTCTAATTTTTTCTACAAGAAGGAACTAAGGGCCACAGCCCATAACCTGTTTGGAATTTCCAGCAATTAAATAATGCAGGAAAATAAGGGAAAATAGGGAAAAACCATGAAAAATAGGGAAAAAATACATTTTGGGTTCCGAAAAATAAGGATAAATAAGAGCAATGCTTGTGAATGGTTGTGGGGACTGAAGCATCAGGATTTGCCTCAGTTCAACCCCACCTTCTTGTTCTAGTGTGTCTTTTTCTAGTTTTTTTCACATAAAATGATGTCAAAATACTCTATACACCGATCCAACGATGCAATACTTAAACGGGGAAGGGTAGAGAAGTTGAAATATGTCTAAATGCCGTGTGAGATGATGGGAAAGTTGCTGATTTCTATGCATAGCATTTAGGATGGATGATAATTAAGATCAAGAGCTTAGTAGCACGAGGATCACCTCGGTGCTAAGCCCATGCAACGAAGCACAAAGCGGTTAGAAAGAAAAGCATGAAAGAGATGTTTTGCACTTGCACGCTGCTGGTTTTTAAAATGTTTGAGCACTAGACATTCACCAAATGCATGGAGCATGAAACGAATTTAAGAGTATCAGTGATTAGCTCCTGGATATGCATTGCAATTGGTTTATGAGGACATGACCTACGTTGAGAGGCAGTGAGATACCCATGCTGTAGACTAGTCGTGGGATCCTAAAGGGGAAATCAAGTAAGGACAATGGTACATTCCTGGATACGCTTATTGGGTACCTTGAGCGACGTTTGTGCGAAATGTCTAAATGTTGAGCGACGCATCGAGGGGCCAATCCCCAAGGTGTAGGAGAGTCGCAGAGGGTTGAGGGCATTCAGCCGTAGGAGGAACCCCATGTGTATGTGATTCGAGCCTTTTGGCTATGTGAAAGGGACTCCCTCTGAGGAGTAATATTGGGTTAGGATCAGTTGGACTACAACGTATTACAAACGCAATGTATAGGAAGGCAGAGATTTTGATAGACGCTCCTGGCCGCGAGGCCGAGGGGTTGTCTTGTGCATAGTGACGAGGTCCAGCTAGTGCATGAGCCAGTGCCGGCCCGTTTTTAGGTCCATCAGTGGTGCGTTTGCCGGGAGCTGCTTAAAAGTGGCGGTTCTCGAATCCTGGTTGTTTAGGGACCAACTAGCAGTTTATGCCAAAGGATACTGAGATTGATCCGTTATTTATTGATAAGCATCGTCTAGCAGAAATCCAAAAGCAAGAAAGAGACGAAAGAGCTAGGCGACGTGCTGAAATTTTTAGGAGATATTCCCCTAAGCGTAGCGGTGCTGAACCCTTACGAGGGAGTGGATCTAGTGGTCTTAGGACCCCAAGCAGTAAGTTAGGAGAAGGTGGAAGCTCTAGTGCTCCCCTTCCTTCTATAAGCCAGTCCACGTCAAGTACGGGAGGTGTAACCCCACCGGTCTTTATTCCTAGTGCAAATCCAATCCGCGTCATGGCGCAGCCTATTGCAATTCCAGCAGGAACGACGGATTTTTCGGCTCTAGGTTACCCGCTACCCATTTTTAATGGGTTAGTTGAGGAAGATGCGGAACTCCACATTAGGGAGTTTCAAAAGCTGATGTTTAACTGTCGCATTCAAGAGGAAGGACATTTGATGATGTTCTTCAATATGACTCTCAAAGGAAGAGCCGCTATATGGTATCATGGTTTAGAAGCCAGAACTATATTGAACATTGATGCATTTTATGGAGCTTTTCGAAGGGAGTTTGCCCCTGAAAGGGGTGGGCAATATTGGTTGCGTGTACTCAACGTGACCCACCAAGATCCACACAAGGATATTCGTGCTTATGTGAAGAAGATAAAAGAGGTCTTCCGTAAGTTGGACACCTCTATCCCTATCCCCGCAGCTGCCCAATTGCAATATTTCCTACATGGTTTGGACTTTAATATCCAATGGCAGTTGAGTAGTGTCCCCTTGGGGGATATAGATACTGCCATTACACGAGCACAAGAGGTGGAATCCCGACTACAAGCAGCCTATGCTTCTAGAGGCAATTCGAACATGGGTTTAGTATTGGGAAACAATATGGCAATAGCCAATGGCAATAGTGGCCAAGGGATAGCGATGGCTAACCTTAATGGGAGAGGGAACATGATACAGAATGTCCCTTTATTACCAGCTCCCCCTAGCATGTCGATGCCTACGGGCAGTCAAATGGCTCCAAATGGTGGAGGCCAGGCGGTCAATTCTAATACCATGCCTGTGGCTCAACAACCAGTGCCTAATCGAATTGTTAGGCCGATGGAGCGACATGGTAATGACCAAGGCTATGAGTCGAGTTCTTCCAATGTTCTCGGTGAGGTTAAGGACATGATGAAGCATTATACCGACATGATTACCGAGCAGTATCGACAAATAGCCGTTGATGTCAACTTCCTTAAAAAACAACAAAATTTGATAGGAAGTAGATACCCGGAGGAGGGTGCACCGTCGAGGTTTAGTTGCAAATGGTGTGGCGGGCAGCACTATCCAAGAAATTGCCCAAATGTTAAGTGCGACATTTGTGGAAAATCTGGCCATTTAGCAGCTACTTGCTGGAGTAAGATCAGTTCTCTCCAGCGTGGTAGTCGGCAACCAGGGACTGTTAATCATCGTGCCCAAGGAAATGATTCCCAGCCAGAAAATGGGCCTAAACAAATACTTCAACGACCAAAGACTACAGTGGAGGAGCTACCAAGTGGTAGTGGGGTTAGTTTGATTGAGGCTGTACGCGTTAATGATACTGAAACCTCTAATTTACGAGCTGCCCTTACAAGAGGTCAAAAGGGTAGAGAAGCCGACAAGGATAAGCCTGTCGACGGAAACCCTAAACAAGGTGACAAAGGAACGCAAGTTTTGGATCCTGCCCTAGAAGGGGGACCTTTGAAGCCCGTAGAGAGTAAAGCTGATAAGGAACCACCAAAGAAGAAGGTGAAAGTTAAGAAAGAGGCAATAAAGCCAGTTCAGCGACCTAAAGAGCGGATGGTTTGGCGTGAAAAGCGAGCTCTATCGAACTATCATGAATTCGATTTGGCAAGCTCTCTTTGCGAAGTCAAGCCGGATGTGAACCTCTTACAACTTATTAAGCTTTCCCCAGGAGTACACAAGGAATTTAGAAAGATCCTACGTACCGGGTATATTGTAGAACCTTTGGGTATCGCGCGAGTTGGTGATGACTGGTTTGAGCATGCTGAGAAGCATTGCCCAAGGGTTGCAGCCTATGTCGATGGGATATTAGTAGATTATGCCATTGTCGACACGGGATCATCTGTTAACATTATGAGTTCTGAACTGATGGAAAGGTTGGGTCTTGCGATTCAAAAAGATACCTCCACAATTCTCAGAATGGCAGATGATAGTTTGAGACAGCCGGAAGGCTGCATTACTAAGGTCCATGTCACTGTTGCAAATGTAGAATGCCTGTTGGACTTTAGGGTGATTCGTTTTGCAGGCCGCCCAAGTTATCAAGTATTACTTGGATGACCTTGGATCTTGCAAGCGGACGGCCAAGTAGATATACCCGCCGGTCGATTGATATTCGGCAGAGGTGCCCAGCGTGTGGTGGTTGATGCTTATCCTGAGTCCCTGCAGAGTGAGAGAGCTCCTCTATCTTCTACAGAATTGGAGACATTAGAAGATCTATCTGGCAGTGAGACATCATCGAGTGATGAGTCCAAGGAAGGATCCACCACGGAGGACATCTATCAGATCACTTTGAACGAGCCAATAGAGGCCCAAGATCGTATAAGAGATGCAGATGTTATCGAGCTAGACCTTGGTACGCTTGATGATTCGCGGCCAATCAAATTAGGGTCCATGCTCAGTACAACAGAAAGGGAGGACTATGTGGCCTTGATCCAGGAATTCCGTGATATCTTTGCCTGGAGTTATGATGAGTTGAGAGGCATTCCTCCTAGTCTTGCTGTTCATACAATTCCGTTGAAAGAGGGCAGTCGTCCTGTACGACAGAAAGTAAGGCGTATGCCTTTCGAACTGAGGGACGGGTTGTTTGAAGAGTTACAGAAGCTTCGAAAAGCGGGTTTGATTTTTCCTGTGCAACACACGGAATGGTGTTCGCCAGTTGTGATTAGAAAGAAGAATAATAATCAGATCCGTTTATGTGTAGATTTTAGGGAGCTGAATAAGCAGACAGTTAAGGACTACTACCCATTGCCATTTATTGACCAAATTTTGGATCAATTAGCGGGTAGGGAGATATATTCGTTTATGGATTGCTTTGCAGGGTATAACCAAATGGCAATTGCAGAAGAGGATAAGTTGAAAACAACTTTCATTACCGTATTTGGTACTTTTGCGTACCATGTGATGGCCTTTGGTCTATGCAATGCGCCTGGTTCGTGGCAACGAACAGCCGATAAGACATTCGGTGACATATCCCCTGAAGAGTTGAGGGTGTTTATTGATGACTTAGGGGCCGCCACCGTGAGAGAAAGGCAGTTGATCATTTTGAGAAAATGCTTTGAGCGCTGTAGACAATTTTGCATCGCCCTAAACCCACGGAAGTGTGCTTTTGGAGTACCTTATGGGCTATTGCTGGGCCATGTGGTCAGTTCGGTAGGAATTGCGACAGACCCCGAGAAGGTGAAAGTTATAGTTGCCATGGGTCCACCACGCACTCCGAAAGAGGTTCATAGCTTTCTGTCTTCGGTTGGTTACTACCATAGATTCATTAACGCCTTAGCAGAAAGAACGTTGCCACTTACAAATTTATTGTCCTTTAGCTATTCGTTTGTATGGGGTGACCCTTGTAAGGTAGCATTCGAGGATGTGAAACAAGAGCTAGCAAGAGCGCCCGTTTTAAAAGCACCTAAAAGAGGTGAGGTGTTCTATATATTCTCAGCAGCCACCATGTATAGTATCAGCTGTTGTTTAGCCCAAATTTGGGAAGAGAAGTGGTACCACCCGATTGCTTTTGCTAGTCGGAAGCTGGGGGTATCCGAAATCAATTACACCTACATGGAGAAGCTGTGTCTAGCGATGGTCTTTGGGACCAAGAAATTCAGGCATTACATTCTCTATGAGAAAGTCGTGCTTTATACGAAGGCGGAGGGACTTCGACTATTGATGAATAAGCTACAGCCGCCTGATCGTCTAGCAAAGTGGTTGATCACTTTGCAGGAATTTGATTATGAAATCAAGAGTAAGCCACCAAGGTTGCAAGGCATCGTGGAATGTCTAGTGGACTTTGGGGAGCCGAAAGAATCTGTGGCTGAAGGTAGTGACATGGAGATGATATTTAAAATAGATACGGCATCTATTCCCTCCTGGTATGCTGCAATAACGCATTATTTATCAACGGGAGAGGCGGGATCCGAACTATCTAAGGCTGAGAAAAGGAAAATTAAGCAGCAAGCATTAAAGTTTGCTTTGATCGCAGGTACATTATATCGGCAAGGGGTTGATGACATCTATCGCCGGTGTGTGATGCCTGACGAGGTGCCATTCATTTTGGAGGAGTGCCATGATTCTACTTGCGGTGGCCATTTTGCTGGACGGCTTACAGCACAAAAGGCTTTAAGAGCAGGTTACTGGTGGCCTGCCATCTTCCAGGATGCGTTTGCGTATGTTAAGAGATGCGATATTTGCCAACGGCATGATAGTCGAGAGAATAGGAAACGACTACTCACCCCTATTATGGCGATACTTCCATTTGAGAAGTGGGGAATAGACTTTATGGGTCCTATTACTCTGTCATCGACTACGCAAAAGCGATACATCATTGTAGCAACTGACTACTTCACAAAGTGGTCAGAAGCACGTGCAACAAGGAAAGATGATGCTAAAGAAACCGCTAGTTTCCTTTTAGAGCAGATAATATGCCGGTTTGGTCCGCCGAAAGAATTAGTGTCGGACCGCGGAACCCATTTCCTGAATAAGGTGATCAAAGGTTTGACAGAGTTGTGGAACATCAAGCATAACAAGACAACCCCATATAATCCGCAAGCCAATGGGCAAGTTGAAAGCACCAACAAGCAGCTTGTGGGCATCCTGTCCAAAATTGTGTCGGAAAAGAAACGGGATTGGGATAAAAAGTTATACGTGGCAGTGTGGGCTTATAATACGACTTTCAAACGAGCCACTGGGCATACCCCGTTCAAGTTAGTATATGGGGAGGAGTGTGTCTTGCCTTTAGAGATTGAGCTGCCGACTATTCGGTTCGCCATAAATCATTCTTTGAGCGATGAAGACACTCTTTTTGAGCGCTTGACGACACTGGCACAATTAGATGAGCTTAAGTTGCAGAGCTTATTGCACCAAGAAGTGGCGAAGCGCCGAATGAAGAAGCTACACGACCTTAAAGCCAAGAAATACACCTTCAAGAAAGGACAGCTTGTTCTGTATTATGACGCACGACGTGAATTATTCCCAGGCAAGCTAGAACCCAAATGGGATGGGCCCTATAAGATCGTTAGGATAGGAAAGAATAAATCCACAGTTTTGTTAGCTGACCTTGAGGGGATAGAATTTAAAAATAAGGTTAATCTTAATAAGATTAAACCTTATTACTTTTGATTGCACTAATGCTATGACTGCCTTGCAGGTCTAGGAAAGATCGATCAAACATCTGCAAGGAAATCGTGATAGAGGTTGATGGGTTGTCTGATTCCTTATTTAGAACACCCATATTTGGAACAGAGGTATCATCAGGGAAAGCTCATTTGGTGGAGCAAAGGATACAAGGTGATTGAGCAAGAAGGCGGGACATTTATTTGGGAAATCGAGGTCTTCTGCCATCACTGCCTACAAATTTTGACGAGCATCCCTGTCGAATTCAATGATGATGGAGGGATGGAGCCTACAGTCCACCCATTGAATATGCTGAATTTCGATTACCATAATTACGAGTAGAGTTCCGGATGGCGGGATATGTAAACCCTTTATGGACGTATACCTTGTACTTTGATGGGGCGTCCAGGGGTGCATGCAAAAAAGAAAGTGTAGGAGTTGTCATCCGAGACCCCCGACGACGCATTGTCATGAAGTTAGCTGCTTATCTCGGGGCGAATTTTACCAATAATATGGCAGAATACAAAGCCCTGATCATGGGTTTGAATATTGCAAAAAAGGGTGGTATCCGCCAGTTGTTGGTGAAAGGGGACTCTCAGTTGGTTTTAAATCAACTCAATGGGACGTACATGGTGCGGAACCCGATCCTTTGTATGTACCATCACACTGCCATAGCCCTGCTAGACGAATTCGATAGAGTGTCTTTTCAGCTAATTCCACGGAATTGGAATCAATTTGCCGATTCATTGGCTAATCTTGCGTATGAAGAGGACCTCTTCTTTAATTGTGGCCCTTGTCCCGATATATCTATTGATGGTGAGACAGGACCTGGTTGTTTGTGGGGTATGCTTTCTGAACATGCCCTCTTTGGCAGACGGTGGTTGATTTGGGTGATGCAGAGGGTAAGCGAGACTCATCTACCTTTATTATCGGGGACCCATAGACTGATTCGACGCCATGTGATGCGAACACCTCTTGCGATATACGCAGGAGGGATAGGTCATAATTTAATGCACCTAGTTTAGGGCTATGCGCCTTTGTTCCCCTGGGAATGGTATGCTTTGATGTCTATCATGGTTGTTTCCAGGTGGATGTTCTGCATAGTATTGTTTGATTTCATTAGGCCAAGAGGGCCGATTCAGTTTTGTAGCAAAGTCATGTCTGATTTCATTAGGCCAAGAGGGCCATTTCCCTGTCTAGTGCGGGTGCGTTTAATTGGGTTTTTGTTTAGTGTTGTGCTGGACAGGTTTCGCGGGTTGTGGAATTTTGTGGAGCCTGGAGGAGCCTTTGCTGCGATGGATGCTTCTTGTGGCCACTCCAGGTGATATTTCTGCTTTACGAGTACCTTTCTTTCCTGTTATATGTGTCTTTGTACTTGTCGAGGAGATCTATTTTTTTGGGGACCGGCAACCAAGGCATGAAGTCCCAGGTTTAGGCTAAGTATGTTTGAGCGAGGTCGGAGTAGTCATTGCCTCCTGTAAAGACATTGTTAGGCATTGAAAGACCTATTTTAGAAGGAAGTCCTAGTGGCCTGTTCTGCCAGCCTGCTAGGCAGCGTTCTAGGAGTTCTTGTTAGTAGTGAGGCAGTTAGAGAAGCCTGCTAGAAGATCATAATGATGATGTCAAGAAATCCTGAATATCCTAAAAGATGGATATAAATACGAAGGTGTGTAAAAAGGGGTTCTAACCCCTATCAACAAAAAGGAAAAAATGAAAATATATAAGTCGTTGCTCATTGCCTTGCGAGGGCCTGGTAGGTTCCTGGGGACGAATCAGACCCGGGGCCGATACCTTGTCTTCCTAGGGGTGGCTTCTTGCTGGAAAAATAATATCAAAACAAGGAAGGTTGGACCGAAAATAAAAGTGAGCGTTAGAAAAGGATTAAGTGTTGCCTTGCAAGGGCTTGGTAGGTTCTTGGGTGCCGAGACAGGTCCTGAGACCGATGCCCTGTTCTCCTTGGGTCACTACGCTCAGCTCCCTCCTTTTTACATGCCCAAGTCTGTTCATCCAATAAAAATCCTAAAAGAAGACATGTACTGAAAGAAAATATCCTTTGCTCAGGCTATAGGAGTCCTCGCCTTGTAGGAGCTCCTAGTTGAGTTGTCTTTAGTTGGTCAGTAGTTCAGACTACCACTTTGGGCAACCTCTTTGGCAGTTCTTTTCAGTTTGGCTGTGTTGGAGCAGCTGGTTAGTGATTCACTTCGGATCTTCTATTAAATGATGCTAGGCCTCCTCCTTGTGGATGTTATGCCTTGGTTCTGTCAGGGGTAGGGGGAGCATTGTGCTGAGTTTTATGATGATAATTGTTTTGTATCAGTTTGATGCTTCTTTGGTTGTTTATGTGCAGATATGTTCGTGGATTCGACGGGCTGAGTCGCCCTATCCCGTGGTCGCCAATGAGAGCGGAATTTAGGTGACGGGAAGTGCTTAAAAATAGCTAAAAATTATGAATATCAAGGGAAAAATATTCACTGTCAAAGGCGGCGGCTTGATCTAGGACGATTTTAAGCGCCAAAGTGCTTTAAAGGCGCCCGAGCGACACTTGTTGATTTTTCATAATTTTTCAGACAGTCGTGCGGGTTGACACAAGCTACTGGCCAATGCGGGATGCTAAGCCGGACGCCCAGGATTTTTCAGAGCTCGATTCCGAGTCCGGACGGGGAAATGGCCAAGAAACCGGTCAAGATGCGAAGGGGTGGACAAAATTTGGCCAAAATGGGCAAGTGACCCTTGGGAGCCCAAATTTAAATGTAACATGAAACTTTGGAGGTTGGAGATGCAACAAATCGTGGGAAGGAAACGTGAGCAGTCTGCGCCCGAAATTCACGCCATGATGTTGATCATGCTTCTCCCTGGCTGTGAACAACCATGCCAACTGACTACTGCCCCTCATTCCCTCCTGGATGCCAATCATTTCGCCGCCCTTCGCCCGTCAAATGATGCCCTCTTTGGAAATCTCTGATTCTAGTCTTTCTCTCTCCTCCCTCTCTCTCTTCTAAAGGCAAGTTCATGTGGGGAGAAGAAGGAAGAAGAAAGAATGATGGAGGCTTGTCCGGCATGGACCGGATTGCTCCACGGGCTGAGAATGGTGATTTGTGATGTTGCTGGACGTGAAGTGCTGCTGTTTTCCAAATCTACAGCCATGGATACAAAACCCGAAACACGCAAATAAGCGGTAATTTAAAATTTTCAAAGGAAATTTGAGTTTTTATGGCTTTTGATGGATGAAATGGTGTTCATGTGGGATAATAATTGTTCATGATGCTGTTTTCTATGAGTTCTTGCTGGTCATGAAAAGAAAATCAGAAAAATATGCATTTTGTGGTTCAAAATAATATGCTAAAACACGTAAAACATGAAAAACAAGGGAAAATGAGGGTTTTTGGCATGAAAATGGAAAAATGGATAGGAACATCAACTAAATTCTAATTTTTTCTGCAAGAAGGAACTAAGGGCCACAGCCCATAACCTGTTTGGAATTTCCAGCAATTAAATAATGCACGAAAATAAGGGAAAATAGGGAAAAACCATGAAAAATAGGGGAAAAATACATTTTGGGTTCCGAAAAATAAGGATAAATAAGAGCAATGCTTGTGAATGGTTGTGGGGACTGAAGCATGAGGATTTGCCTCAGTTCAACCCCACCTTCTTGTTCTAGTGTGTCTTTTTCTAGTTTTTTTCACATAAAATGATGTCAAAATACTCTATACACCTATCCAACGATACAATACTTAAACGGGGAAGGGTAGAGAAGTTGAAATATGTCTAAATGCCGTGTGAGATGATGGGAAAGTTGCTGATTTCTATGCATAGCATTTAGGACGGATGATAATTAAGATCAAGAGCTTAGTAGCACGAGGATCACCTCGGTGCTAAGCCCATGCAACGAAGCACAAAGCGGTTAGAAAGAAAAGCATGAAAGAGATGTTTTGCACTTGCACGCTGCTGGTTTTTAAAATGTTTGAGCACTAGACATTCACCAAATGCATGGAGCATGAAACGAATTTAAGAGTATCAGTGATTAGCTCCTGGATATGCATTGCAATTGGTTTATGAGGACATGACCTACGTTGAGAGGCAGTGAGATACCCATGCTGTAGGCTAGTCGTGGGATCCTAAAGGGGAAATCAAGTAAGGACAATGGTACATTCCTGGATACGCTTATTGGGTACCTTGAGCGACGTTTGTGCGAAATGTCTAAATGTTGAGCGACGCATCGAGGGGCCAATCCCCAAGGTGTAGGAGAGTCGCAGAGGGTTGACGGCATTCAGCCGTAGGAGGAACCCCATGTGTATGTGATTCGAGCCTTTTGGCTATGTGAAAGGGACTCCCTCTAAGGAGTAATATTGGGTTAGGATCAGTTGGACTACAACGTATTACAAACGCGATGTATAGGAAGGCAGAGATTTTGATAGACGCTCCTGGCCGCGAGGCCGAGGGGTTGTCTTGTGCATAGTGACGAGGTCCGGCTAGTGCATGAGCCAGTGCCGGCCCGTTTTTAGGTCCATCATAAACGCATGCTATGACAAGCCATGTGGAGGATACTTTGCATGCTATTACCATTATCCTACTTGAGAGCTTTGGCTTCACACCACTTTGTTACATAGTTTGCACATATCAAAATGTCTATATTGTGTTTCCTTTTGGTTGGTGGATAAATGGGGTCAACAAAGTTGATTCCCCACTTCTCAAATGACTTTAGGGAAAGGATGGGATATTGTAGCATAATGCTTGATTTGGTAGGCTTTTCCATCCATTGACAAGCATCACAATGTTTAGAGTAGTCATACGTATCCTTATGGAGGGTCGGCCATGAGTATCCTATGAGCACAGCCTTCCTAGTTGTCACTTCTTGAATTTGTATTTGATGGTAAAGCAGGAGGTCGAGTCCAAGGTTTACGAAAAGAAGGAGCAAAGTGATTTTGATTGAATCTTTGGAAGTTAGAATTGAATTGCTTTGTACCAAAGTTACCATTAATTGAAAATTTTTGTGGTCACTTTTCGCATCCATGAATTTTATCCTCTACATCATATGCTAAAGAAATCACATCCTCCAAAGTTTTTGGCTTTAACATATTCACTTCTGCATAGAAGTGATCAAGAAAACCAGACATATACTTGCGCTTGTGGATCACCTTAGGAACATCTTCAAGCATTCAAATTTGAAGTAAAGCACTCCAGAAACGCTCAGTGTATTATAGGATGGATTCACAATCTCTTTGTTGCAGGAGATCCCACTATTTGATGGCTTTCTCATGGAATTGAGGTGGAAGGAAATTCTGCAAAAAATTCATTTGAAAGGCTTTCCAAGTAGAGGAATAACCAACACTCTTGTAGACAACAATCCACCATAATGATGCTCTGTCTGCTAGATCATTAGTGATGCATTTAAATTTATCTTTTTCAGCATGTTACTCTTCACTACAAGAGAAATGCCCTATAGATGCACACTGTACACGTGAAATAGCGGACGCGTTTATAAGCGCGTGTATCAATGCATCTATTTACGCTAGTATACAGAATGCGTCTATATATCCACATTTATAAACGCGCCTATAGATGCAAAAATAAACGCACATATTTTTCATTTCTCATAAAGTCCCTAAATATGACCAAACCTCTTAACAACTAGTATTTGTTTGAATACATTACCAACTTTACTTCTTTCTGAGTATTACAAATATACATCCAATCATTCAAAGCTAATTATATATGCTACAATGAATGATCAATCTCATCTTCAATGAGATCGGCCCTTGCTAGACTATCTACCTCTAGGTCTATGTTACTAATAGGCAATGAAACAAATAAGTCTATCCCACTGTCAGAAGTATCGCTATGCTCAATTTCGTCATCATCATCTGCAACCATATCGTTATCCTCTTCTGTGCTTCCTTGAACATCCTCGCGGGGATCATCTTGCACTACATCATGCATATCATCGATCATGGCATTATCATGTGTATTATCATTGATTGTATCATCATTGATTGTTGGATTTTCATCAACTATCTCTATGTTGGTAGCATTGCCATATATTGGTTTTGAATGATTAGATATGGGGATGACGTGCCACTATCGGTTATTGTTTACCATTAGGTGATACACAACCTACATTTAAAAAATAAAAAGTAACTTATATATTTATTGTATTTTGAAAATGTATCAAGAAATAATATATATATAAATAAATAGCTACTAATATACCTGCTCTCATTGTTGAGGTCATACGAATGTGTCATTCTTGCCTTGGTGAAATTTTGTAGAGTCAATCACTACAAAACCACTTGGATGACATCTAATTGTGCAATGCTCACCCGTTGTTACTACTTCTTTAAACCACTTCACATCTAGCACATATAAAAAAATTTGCCTAAAGTCAAGCTTCAAAATATCTTGGATCAAGCCACAATAACCTTCCATGGTTCCATTGGTATCTTGGAAGTTTGCAAGGATACCACAATCCTGGGTATTTCTCTTATCATCTATACGTTGAGTTCGAAAATGTTTGCCTTCACACCAAATAGCATTGAACAATGTGCACTAGTAGTACATTGTTGAGATCATATTAATGATTTAGTTAAAGATGAAACATGTGAAATTATTATATCATATATAACTAAAGATAATTTAATTATAAGTATGTCTCACCTTTGATAAGCAACCTCGTGCGTATTCCCACTCCTCTTACGATATATCCATCGCCTCCTCTTTTTCCATATTCTCTATTTCTTCATGTAACCAATCTATATCAATATGAAATGGAAGCGCACTTAAATATTCTGGATATGGGACATTATTTCCATGTCTAGCACGAAATGCTTGCCTTTCACTTACTCTTCTTGCCCTTGCTTCTTTATATAGTGTCACCCATTTGCTCATTACTTCGCTGTTAAGCACACAAAATACATTTAACTTACGAAGTTCCTCCTTCATTAGCACTTTGCTCCTTCCTTTTCCTTGAGGTATTATAGAGGTCATCCTCAAATTTTTATCATCTTTCCATAGTCGTGATAAAGAGGAGTCCACTTTAGTAAGATATTCAGAGATTTGTACAAGGGATGATTGCACTAACCAACCCTCAGCCATACTTTCCTTGGGCCGTGTATTTTGCCTTAAAAAATATTTTAGGGTTTTCATAAAGCGCTCTAGAAAAAAGATCCACCTTGCATGAACTACCCCACAAATTTCGATCTCATCAATCAGATGTACGAGTAAGTGTACTTGAGTAGTCAAAATGGAGCTAGGAAAAGTTTCCTCCACCAAACAAACCACCTCAATGGATAATACTCGAGCCTCTTGCAACGTATTTGGATCAATTTCCTTCAAACTCACAAATCTACCAACATGCAATTGAGAATGATGATTAGTTTTGTCCATAAATTCAAGGGGGTTTACTATGTGATGTACGTAATATGTAAACTAAAAAATAAGTATAAAGTATACATACCTTAGGAGCTCACCTATCTTGTAAATGATATCACGCACATCTTTCAAAACACAATGGGATATGCTAGTAGGAAGGATGAATTGTATGTAAATATTCATACATTGTTAATTAGTCTACATAGTTACCCCACTAATTAATATATTTATGGCTATAAAAATCCTTACCTGAATTTCATATATTGTTAATTTGTCCCATACTAGTAGAAGATGATGGCATAATTACACTTGGATCATAAGGACAAATGTGATTTCATTTGGTATATATGTCATATTCCCTAAATGCATGCATTGATACTTACAACATGGAGAAAAACATTTTGATATTGAAAGACTAGGAAAGTTATGTCATGTTGATCCAAAAACAACCAAAAGCTAGCATCTAATCAGTTAAATTGTTACTGCGCGTCTATCAGCGTGTGTAATATGTATTATCTGTGCATATACACGCGCTTACAGATGCGCTATGCAAATATTAAAAAAAGTTGTGGCTTTCTTTTCAAACTAGTGCTTTCCTGTGTTTTTTGTGCATTTTTTGCAGTTCGAGCTCGACATCACTAATCATATCTATCTATCACTTGATGAAGACAATGAGGGAAGGAAATAATAGTAAAAAGAGGACAGGAGGAAGGAAGAGCCAAAGAGTAAAGAGCAAGAGCCAAACAGCAAGGAAGAGAAGAAGATTCAAGCAACTTACCAAGGGAAGGGAGAAGGAGGACAAGGAGCTTGCAACCTAGCCGCCACCCGTCGGAACAAGCAAAGAAGGTGAGTTCTTCTTCTCTCTCTCAATCTTGTTTGCTTTCTCTGTCTGTTTGTCGCTCTCTCTCTCTCTTTATATACTATAGACTGTCATCTATGGAGGTTTTTTGCATGTTTTTTAACCAAGTTTGAAAAAAAAATCAGCGCGTTCAGATGACAGTGTAGACACAGGTATAGACGCGGAAATAGACTCACTGATAGACGCACACAAAGATGCAGATATAGACGCAGCATGTAATATGTTTTATTTGCATAGGGTAATATGATTTTTCTTATGTAGATGTGGAATCTTGGATCTTCCAGCACTGATCCTGAGTTGAAACACATAAAGAACATCTTAGCGGAGTTTTCTAGAGGTGTTAGTAGCTATTTTGGAGGTTTTCCAAACAAGGAGCAATTCATGGGGGAGATGACCAATTATATTGGTCACCCTCCCACTACAGAGGAGGTTTTTAGTATCATGTTTGGGACACCTATCACATCTTTGCCTAGCCCTGCCGCATAAACACCAAACCTTGGCACACCTCTACTAACAGGTTCTCCACGCACTATGCATACACACAGATCAGCTGATGCACATGGATCGACTGAAGTACATGGATCAGCCGAAGCACATGCATTTGCAAAAGCACGTGCATTGAGTGAGATAGAGGGTAGTGCCTGTCGAGGGAGGAGGGAGAGTCGTGCGGGAGGACGAGGAGGTCGAGGGCTTTGTGGGGGTTGCCTAGGAGGTGGCTCTCGATCACCCTCATCGGGAAATGAGAGAGGTGAGCCTCCACAATTGTACTACTCTGTCACTGATGTTGGTGGTATCTTGCATGACTCTGAGGGGAGAGAAGTGATAGCCTACTTGAGAAGTGTTGTGCATGCCACATGCAAAGATTGCATGATTCCCTTCAAGCACCAAAAAAATGGTTTGTGGCAAGAGGTGCTGCGGGCAGTACATAGAAGGTACCCTAATCCCGAGAATTCATGATTCTCAGATGATTGGGGACGCTCAAAGCTCGGGGGATTCACTATATATATATTCTCTATATAATGTGAGTTCATGGACTATTTATAAATATCCTAATCTGTGAATTTTTGTTGAATAAAACACAACCCTTTTCTATTCAATCTGTAAGTAACCCCTTTATATGACACCCTTCTATATGTAAAAAATGTATAAAAATGGTGTTTTAAAAATCCCTTATTTTGAACTCACGTTATATATACATATATTCATGAGTGACCCCCCCGAGGGTCAAAGGTGAGAGACACGCTTCATAATAAGAGGTCTCACCTTATGACACGCGCCAAGGAGTCACTATGGAGATAAGAGCAGGGGTGCTGTGGATATGGCCAACCATCCAATTGCCACTGCAGGGAGTGGAAAGAGGCCAAGAAGAGAGTAGCAGAGAAAATGACAAGTCGCCAGCATGCAGAGGTGCGACGTATCCAAATGGCAACCATGGGATCATTGCATTATGGATCAGGTGGCAGGGAGTCATGGGAGGCTGAGCTTGTACGTATTATGGATCGGGTGGCAGAGAGTCATGGGAGGCTAAGTCATGGGTGGCACGGAGTCATGGAAGGCTGAGTCATGGGTGGCAGGGAGTCATGGGAGGTTGAGTCATGGGAGGCTGAGTTTGTAAGTATTATTTGATTTCTTTTTTTAAATTAAATTTTGTAATTTGTTTCACTTCATTATGTAGTGTGCTCTAATACGTTGTATGTTTAAATTGTTTTGTAGTATCATATCGTTGGTAGGATGCCTACTCCTAGAGAGGTAGGCTACCATCGAGGTCATAACCGGGTGTCCACTTGGCAGCATTTCTACCAGGAGGGACTCATCACGGAGGAGCAATATAATCATGCCATGAGGATTCCACAACCAGAAGAGGTATGTTTCATTTTTTACATGAAAAGTATAGGTAACTCTAATTTATTATTTGTAATGGCATTTATATACCTTAATCATTTGTGTAGGTGAACCCTGATGCAATTGAGGATAGCGAAGGGGGGACTAGCAGTAGTGGTGGCGGCAGCGGCAATGGCACAAGCAGTGGTGGTGGTAGCGATGATGATGCCTCTTCTAGGGAGATGTAGAGGAGCCCCATGCATGCATGCCTCCCCTTGGCTCGTAGTTTTCAGTTTTGATATGTATTACTTTCAGCTAGTGCTTGCGACGATGACCATGCTTGAGGTCACAAGCACTAGAACTCATCATGTAAAAACGTTTTATCTATATATATGAAATTTCATGTTCTACATACATTGTTTTGTTTTCAGTACAAAAATCTTCAAAACAATCTTTCTCTGTTTTCCCTAAGCATACAATTTGATGTTGACAGGCAGAAAAAAACCACCTCTGTTTTGCACGTCTATCAGCGCGTCTAAATTGCAGGATAAATGCGCATTTATTCTTGTCAAAAACTTGCAGAGTAAACGCTTTTTTAGACGCGCAGTTACACACGTGTATAGACGCACAATATGAATATATCCACTTTTTTATAAATATGATTATATATTTGCATAGCGCATCAATACGCACATCTATATGCACGTCTATATTGGCGTGTAACTCTCATTATAAGCGCGATTTTAGATGCGAAATTTTAGACGCAGCAGTAGACGCAGTAATAAACGCACCTGATATTTTTTAACATAGTTTAAATATTGCGTCTATAAGCACATCTATGGAGCCTTTTTACATATAATTTTAATAAAAAATTAACTGATCATTGCACCCACAAAACAAACAAAATGCACCTCATAATTTTTTAATAAAAAATAAATGACCATTAATTTATAAAAGAAACCCGGCCATTGCACAAGCACATAGCACCATAACCTACTTAATTTGGTAACTTAAAATCCATTCACAATGCATGCGTACACGCACTATACATTTGATAGATTTGTTGATGAGTTGATCTCTTTTATGAGGCTTAGTTATTATCTTCTATGTACCTTCGAGGAGATCTGCACATCACTGATGATGAGGAGGACATGAATCTTTATATAGGAGATGTGATTTTGTAGGCAGTCATGTATGTCCATTCTATTGAATGACTTTGGTTTGATGGCCTGAAGCATTATCATCAATAGATGTTGTTGTATAGAGGCTATGATTGGCATCCTCGTTTGGAGAATGATGTTCTCGATCCTCGCCATCGATGATGGAGTGCCTTTCATAAGTCACATATTCAGCCATTGAGATCCCAAGTGTTGAACCGTATTGCTAACAATCCATTATTCATTGAGGATTTCTTTTCAGCTTTTGATTTTTGATGTTTCGTCTATTCATTTGATCCTCATGATATCCTATCTTATTCCTTAATTTCTTATCGATTACCCTTGTATATTGCTATCCTCACATCTAATCTAGATAGTATCCCTCTCTTATCTTTTACCCTTGCAATTGCCCCTCAAATTTCTATTTTAACTACATGCCCATTTATTGTTGATTCTATATCCTCGCCTACTCCTATTGAGCCTATTTCTGTTGTCCCACCTCTTTCTTCTATTTTTTCAGTAGAATCCTTGCAAAATTTTCTACTTTCTTTCCCTTCTTTCCAATTATCATTATCCCTTCAAATATCTTCATTTTATGATTTATCTTACCCACCTTTTCATTTCTCCCCTATTATTTCCTTACCATCTCCATTTGATTAGACTAACATTCATCCATAATCAATGATGGATATTCATGGGTATAACAGTGAAATCCTCCATTGATAGCAATGGACATTGAATGATTCTTTAATAGGACTAATGTTTAATTGGCATATCATTCCTGGTTCTTGGGGCACTTCTGTGCAATGTTCTACTTCTTATCTTGAATTTGCTAGAGCATATGCTTGTTTTGAGGATACTTCAATATGCTCGGCATTTCATTTTTGTTGGTAAAGCCTATCTTGATCGATGGAGATCAAACTTAAGAGGAGAAGAATCATTCATTGAAAACAACCAAGGTATAGGAAGGAAAAACCCTGATGCTAGGTAAAGGGTGTTAAGATATCAAGCTCTATATGAGCTGGAACCACCACTATGTGGATTGGTGATGTGGTAAGATATTATTCACCAGAAAGCATATAAATATCATTAATAACACCTTGATAGACATAAGTACCATGTTTAAGACAAGGGATCAAATCAGCCCCACAATAGGATAGTTGCATCCAATAAATATCAAGAGAGCTTGTACATTTTACACAATGAGTCCCATTGTCTCACTATAATCTGATTGCATAAACCAAATGATCTATAGTACATCCAAGTGCCAATGTGGCTTAGAATATAAAGTTAAGTAGCTCCCAATGGAAGAAAAAGTTGAATGCCAACTGAGTAAGCAAAACTCAAAATATCATGTGAATGACATCCCAATATCCAAGATCCATAGAGCATACACCTAGAAGCATTGAACCCAAGTAGTCTGCAAGACTTTGAACATAGCATCCAAGTAGCATCCAAGGATAGAAATAATAGTCAATGTCAAAGCATCTAATCTCTAATATTAGCTTAGAAGCATGTCATAAACATATCCATAGGCATACATGACAATCAAAGTGTTAGTACATCCAATATGTGGTGCTAATAGCTTCAAAGCATAATGAGCATAATATTTATCAGATAACTACTTGTTGTCTACTATGAATAGCATGGATATGATAATCAAATTTGAGTGAATGCAAGCTCAATCAAAGCCCAAAATCATTCTAAGATATGTGTCAAGCATCCTCAAGTGTTAAGCGAACATTCATGCATCAATAGTAAGCCCCAGAAGAATCAAGTGACAATAGGCATATGCTTTTTTTAGATAAATGACATTCATCTCTATTAGTACAATAATGAAATATTTGAGAAAAGGGACCCAGATTTGTGCTTAAATCAGCTTAAGATCATAATCATACCATCTAGGCACCAAAATAGCATCCCTGAAGTATCAAACATGCATTATGGAATTTACTATCTGTTGTCTAAATGTTTAAAAAAAACTTCTTTGTGTGCAAAAGAGAAGAGAAAAGTACATAGAATCAACTATATGGCTATTTAGATTTGTAGATCTCATTGCACTCTTCATTTTTAAAGCAAGAGCAAGAGAGAGAGACACACACACAAGATGTGGGAACTCCAACACAATCACAATGTGTGACAGGCCGTCCCTTTATTCAAATGTCACACACTGAAAGAATAAAGTGATAGTGATGGGTTCCCCACTAGCTATAATGTACAAGTGTGCGAGTACTGTCAATGTAGTAATGCACATGTGGCTAGTCATAGGTGTCTTTACCCCAACATTTTTCATTAGCATATCTCAACTTTTTTTACCACACAATCATAGAAAAGCTAAAACTGAGTATAGACCATGGCTAAATTTTTAATAACATTAAAAAAATGCATTGTTGTCCACAAAGCCAACTAAGTACCATTGATAACTAATGATATCCATTGAAAATAAAAAACCAATAATCAATCTTTGATTATTATACACTAATTCAAACTAATGCATACTTATGCAAATGAATATTTTCAAAGCTATAGGTGCAAAACCATACTATGTGCATGCCAAATAGCAGGGACTAGTACATTGAATAGTGATCTCATGGTAGACATAGTATCAGTATAGTACATTTGATGAATGCTAAATACATTGAATATACACTATACATGAGCGTTGTCCATGATGAAAGGAGTGTAAGTGATACCTTTCCCTTCAGCATCAAGCAATGCTCAAGACCCCACGAACAAACCTAATCCAAAGTCAAGGTATTGCAACAACTAAGGATGGTTTGCCAAGCGATCATCTTCCATCCATGTAGCATCCAATGGTAAATAATTTTGAAACTTTAGAAAATACATTTTGGAAACTTTACCTTCAATCTTTCTCTCTTTTTGTGCAAAGATTTTCTCAGGGGATCAGTACCTCATCTAATTCATCAACCTTTGGCTAAATTTTAGTAGGTACATCCTCAAACATATGACCATGAAAAGACCTCAACAAGTGTATATAAGAGGCATTGTGCATTTGCCAATGTGGAGGTAATTTCAGCCTATAAGAAATATCATTGATCCTCTCCAACACCAAGAAAGGCCCATAATACCTCATACTTAGACTTTACATACAACATCTCTCTACCTTTCATCTTTTTTAGCCTTGCATTTTCAAATGCAACAACACATAATTTTCCTCTGCAAACTACAAAGCACATGTATGGGATTAGGTGCCTTCTTTTGCTTACTTCAATTAGGTGCCTTTTTTTGCTTCTCTTGAGGCCTCTTATAAGCATTTCATGGACTACATATATGCTTTCCACATATCAATTAGCCTCAAAGATCTTATCCTTCCCTCCAAAAGCTCAAATGGAGCTTTACCAAAGGAATATAATGGTGCACTCTATTTTTGTATTCAAAATCTACCAAAGGCAAATACTACTCCCAATGTGACTTAGGTATATAGCATTTCAAAAGATCAAGTATTGTAAAATTTTCCTCTTATGATGACTAACCATTCATATATGAACTGTTGCATCAATACATGTATGCCCTTCATAAGGAGGAGAATGACTCTCAATGATCATCTTAAGCCTCAACTACTTTGTGTCACATGGCCATTCATGCATCGACAAGAAACCATCTCTAAGCACAAAGTGTTCATGTCTCTAGCCATTAGAACATTGTTCATAGACATTTGCAAAATTGAAAATCAAGAGCATACTGATCTTTCTTTGCATCCAATTCAATGTGTGATATACGAGACAATGTATCAAGTACCACATTCTTTTTCCCATCTATGTGCACAATTTGAAAGTGAAACATACAATGTTGTCCCATCTCATGTGCTTCTTAGACAACTTAGTCTAAGTCAAAAAGTAGCACAATGTCTAATGGTACATAAATTATAGTGAGTAAATCTTCCTCATAAACCTGCAAATTCTTCTCTTCACTATGGCGTTCACAACTCTCATAAGCCACAACTCGACCATCTTCCATTAAAACATCCCCAATGCTATTCTCTTATGCATCCTACTAAACAACAAATGAATTCCTTATATTAGGAAACACAAGAGAATGATCTAAAGTGATATTTTTATTTAGCTTCTCAAATGTAGAAATTTCCACTGCTATCCACTTAATCAAAAGCCACACCCGTCCTTCCCTTGGAAAGCATACAATGGACATGTAGTTTTAGATAAGCTAGACACATACTGCCTATGATAGAAACATAGATCTAAGAAACCGTGGATCTTTTGCACATTCTTCAAAGGTGCCTATGAGTGTATTACTTCAAATTTTCTAGGATCAGCTATACAAATGCCATTAGGTGACACAAAGTACATAGGACTGCAGAATCTTAACATACTCAAACTCAACACAAAAAGTTGAGCACTCATATATTCCAATAGTTCCATATTCACAATCTAGACAAGGTGCCATGGTCTATCTGGAAGAAAACAACAAAAAATGACAAGACTCAAACCAATAAGTGCATAGAATGCTCGAATACTCTAAAATACAATATATATGCTAACAAGTCATGGTGATTGCCATAACAATGTGACAATGGAGCTAACTCTATGTGTGTGTGTGTGTGTGGAGATGTATATATGGGGACAAATCAGAGTTGTAAATATGTCAAACCCTCATCTATTGTCATAACCCTCATCACTTCATCTTTACTTCTTATATAGTATTCATGCCTGTGGTGTCTTGAAGTCCTCTCGCTACTATCCTCATCTACAATGTTGCCTTGCATTATTGCTCTATAGCCATAATCTTTAATTGCCACTTTAATCTCCAATATGTCCCCTTTGTCATGTGCCTAACACATGGTATGCATAGTGTAAACAAGAGTTGTGTGCAGATTGGAAAGACATGGGATCTTGTGAAGAAGTTACGACCAATCAAGAATGGAAGGGAGAAAATCTAAGGTAATTTTGGGCTTCAATGTCCATCAAAACCTCCTAACTCAAGGAGTTTAATCATGAATCTTTAGCACAAGTCTTATAGACTTGACTCCCTTAAATCATGACCATAACATGGAATCATAAAGGATATGCATAGAAATTAGAAGGACAAGGAATACTCAAGGTAATTACATGGATAGGATACACACTGAATAGACTCATAGTTAAGGTAAGAGGAAATTATAATGCATAAGCACAAGTACCTTCTAGTTGCTACATCATTTCCATCACTAATTGAGTCAAAGAAACTTGTTCATCCCCATTGCTAGATCCAACTTCTTATATGCCTTTAGGAACAAACTCTATTAGCTTTGCACTAACTTCAATTTTAGTTTCTGATTCAAAGTGTGATGCATCAACCTCATGGAGGTAGGTGGTAACAAGCTTTCCATAATGGGCATGCACTCACAATAGCTTTAGGCTTAATCGACCCACTCCTTTACTTCTTGATCACATTCAGTTGCTCCATGGTGTCAACTTCATAATTGCCAACT
The DNA here is from genome assembly GCF_053477565.2 of Lygodium microphyllum. Lineage (NCBI taxonomy): Eukaryota > Viridiplantae > Streptophyta > Polypodiopsida > Schizaeales > Lygodiaceae > Lygodium > Lygodium microphyllum. The sequence goes on from NC_141141.1 coordinate 73,124,777, forward strand.
GTGTTACTACTAAGATTTGCTATTGTAGTGAATGATTTCATGTGACCTTCTCTCTTCTAATTAGCCTATGACAATATCAACTTTGGTTCTTATTAGTACTAAGCAAGTGCTACAGTTAATATTATGTGGAGGTTCCCACAAGTCATCAGAGGAAAAAGTTTGAAAGTGGTCATGAGGTTGAAGCTCATGTGAGGGGCTCAATAAAGCAACATCAATTTCAAAAAAACTTCATCAATTGAGCTAGAAACCTAAATTATGCCATTGTATGCCAAGCCATCACAACATGCCAAACTCCATGCTTTAAGAATACAATATGTAACTCATCTCGATGACAAAATTCTTACTCTTGTCAAATTTCATTAATTCTTTGTAATTGATCCAAAATTTTTGCCAACCTTTCCCAAGGCTCAAGCTCTCCTCCTTAAAGCACCCAAGATTCTCTTTCTCTCTACCCAGTTTCTAGCATGGGGTGGAGAGTCCTCCTCCTCCTCTACCTCTCTCAAAGGCTAGTAACATCCGTCTCTTCCTTTAGCACTTCTTCCACATGCAACAATAGCCTTAGCTTTCACCTTTCTTTTCTCTCACATGCATTTATCCTCTTTACATTCCCAAAACATAGCCTCCTAAAGGTTGAAATAGCCTTAGCTTACAAATCTAAGGTTTTACTAACGACTTATTGACATAAATATAACTAGCTTTCTTTATCATTAACCTCCAAGAAGTTTGCCTTCATGCAAAGCATGATTATTAACTCAAGTAGTTACTAGTACATTATTGCTCTAAACACTTAATTCTAGGGAGGTCAGTCATAAATATATGTATGTATCATATGGGTTCAACATAAGGGATTTTAAAATACCATTTTTACATGTCTTTTGCATACATAAGGGTCCCATATGAAGAGGTTACTTATAGATTGAATGTTTTATTAAAGAAAAATTCACAGATAAGAATATTTATAAATAGGCCTTAAATGCACGTGATATAGAGGGTATACATATATAGTGAATTCCTGAGGTACTTAATAATATATCTATACCAAGAAGAAAAAGCACAAAAACTTAATAATCTTACATCTTCATCCACAAACCTATAATACCTCAAAATGTGCCATGGTTGGAGAGTTTCCACACTGGACAAAAATTTTCACGAAATAGTGGGCTCAAACCTACAAGAGTTATTCTTCAATTGCTCTTGCATCTTCTAAAGTGGGCATGTCCTTGGGTGCTACTAATTGTAGGTGTTGGGACCAATGAAGCCAACAGTGCAGATTTGACAGAAAATGAAAAATTGAAGGTCAAGGAGACTAGGGTTAGCGGGCAAGGTAAGGTCTAGGATGTGTTGATGGTAGAGGTAGGAGGGGATTGTAATTCAAATGGTGGTGTTATAGCCAAAGATCCATGTGATGCTAATGCCAATACTAGGGGACATGGTTGAACAAGAGTTTCACAACCATGGCTTCTAGGTAGCCAGCAACCATCTAAATTTCATGCTAGAGCCAATTCCACTCTACTCTTGCTAGTGTAAGTTGCTACTCCAAATATTCAATGCAATTATTTTGCTAAGTAGTAGCATCCTTGAGAGAGTATACACACATTATGCACTTGGAAGGAAGAGCCTCCTCCTATGGCAATCTACCTTTGAGTTCCTCCACGTCAACACACAACTTGATATCAGAAGTAGCACGCTTTGACTTTGGTTATTGTTGGTCTTGGGATTTTCAATGAGATTTTTCTATAGGGTGTGTTTTTTCTACAATGTGTTGTGAGTAATGAATGCTTGGGCTCGATTGTAGGGACTTGCTAGTGTGGGAGATAGTGAGACTAGGTTAAAAGAAGAAATAACATCCCACTATATCATCTCGTTCAAGATTTTCTAGACCAATAGTAAAATGAGCTCACACATGTGCTTTTTCTTCATGTCTCCATTGGCTAGTAGTTGGTGATGATCATTCTAGAGCACTTCAACTCGCTCCAGCGCAGCATCGCTTTATTGCTTCAGAGCTTGTGAGTGTTCCATGAGCAGAAGCCACTTGGGTTCCTTGGAGAAAGTGCTAGTTGAGAAGTCAAAGAAGTCATAGGCAAGGCATATTTGCGGTGCTTCATTGTTACTAAGGAGGATGGGCTCCTCTTTGAACGCTATCTTCCCTCTGAAAATAGACAAGATAGGAGAGAGATGAAGAAACCAAGAGTATATGCACAAAAGCAATGGAGACTTGAGCACATAGAGATATGGGATTGAAATCTTCTTCTTCTCCTTTTTTCTTATTTCACATAAAAGAACTAAGTCTACAACATGATAAAAGACTAATTTGAAAGTACCACAATGTATGTACACATCATCACCAAGCATGAACCCACTAAAGAAAGAAGAGGTGTCATAATGAATATGCCATAACTAAGGATGAGACTATGTGGGTGTAATCCAATTGTAGAATCACTAGTGTATCCTCATGTGTGTCACATAATACACCACTGAATAATATCATGTCACATCACTAAGACTTGTAGTGGATGCCAACTCATGTAGAGCTCGACATCTCACTAGTGTAACCTCATGTCTGTCACATAATACACCACTGAATAATATCACGTCACATCACTAAGACTTGTAGTGGATGCCAACTCATATAGAGCTCGACATCTCAACACTCCCCCTCAAGCTTAGTATGAGCTCCTAAACTTCAAGCATAGTCTTGAAGCATTGAAGCTTCTTAGCTCCCAAGACCTTAGTGAAAATATCATCAGCTTGATCATCTATGTGCTAACATAAACCAAGTCAATATCACATGTCAGAACCCACTCTGAAATGAAATGGTAATGGACCTCTATGTATTTGGTCACACATGATACACTTGGTTTCTCCTCACATGTTGCAATTGTAGCACCTATGTACTCTACCTTTGTACTAGAAAAGGCAATTGTTGGTTGTTTCTTGCTACTCCAAGTAGGAATAGTGCTACCAAAGGAAACTATAAAACTACTAGTAGACCTCTTATGTAAATACTACTAGCCCAATCTACATCTATGTGACAATGCAAGTCCAATGTTACACCTACACCATAGAATACAGTTAATCCAATGTGGACTTGATATAGCATAATGTGCACGACACTACATTCAAAATCTGTGGCTTCCATGAAACTACATAAACTGACTCTCCAAACCAACTCTGTAGTTTAGGTTTGGCCTAGTGATTGTCAAATAGATAAGGCTATCCACAAGTTTCTGATACATAGTGGCATCCTCAATCAAGTCACCCTCATGTACACTAAGCTTAACAATAATATCCCAAAGTATAAAAATAGGCTTGCAATCAGCCATACCATAATTCTTCAACATATCCAGCACATACTCTCTATGTGACAACCATATACCCTTTGGAGTCTTGATTATCTCTATATTGAGAAAATGGTGCAGCTCTCCCAATTTTTTATCTCAGATTCAATCTTAAGGAGACTCTTCACATTGTCAATCTTCATCTCATTATCATCCACAATGACTAAATCATCCACATATATAGTAATGATCACAATACATGCATCACTCTTACATACATAGAGTGAGTGATTAACCTCTACTTTGTGAAATCCAATGCTAGTAATGTATTCTACAATGTTTTCATGCCATGCTTTGAGTGCTTGTTTCAACCCATAGAAGGACTTATTAAGAAGCTTGCATATATAATCTAGATAATTCTCATCCACATAACTAGATGGATGCTCCATGTAAACTTCCTCTTGTAACTCCCCCTACAAGAAGGCATTGTTAACATCCATTTGATTCATGATCCAACCCTTTGATGCACCCACTACAATGATTGGTGCGTAGATCGGATGCTATATGCTCGTGTAGTGAACGCCGGAAGGTCCCCAAGAACAGAAGAACTCTACTTTTTGCACAAAAATCAAGATAGAAAGCATGCACGACATGAACAAGAGATCGATTGGGTGCAATCTCCCCCCATGCCTTATGTGAGTACTCCACAAAGCATGTATTTTATGTATTAATCATCTTCAAGCTCAAATAATAGCCCAAATTACAAAATAGCACACTTTTGGCTTTTGAGTTTGCTTTAGCACAAAATAGAAATAAAGCTAATGGACGGGCGCCCAGAGAGTCAGGCATACCCAATACAATGTCCAAATACAAATAATATAATCGTGCGCCCATGCGCATACAAAATAATAAATAAATATCCAACGCCTCAATAAATAAGCGTGACAAAATATAGGCGCCATGCCTAAGGTATGTGCCCATCAAAATATAAGTGATAACTCGAATACACGCTATCCTCCAATGCTTTCTTCCGCCACTGTTGCTATCTCTACACATCACAATTGAAGCATTCATAATCGTTAGTAAAATAATGCAATTAAATCGACAAAAGTGAATATCTAGTAGTCTTCAGCTACATAAATAAATCAACTGGTTAGAAATCAATCCTAACCTTAATTTATCACGAGTGCGCACTCTAAACTCATAAACGTCTATTAATTTAATATGTATTTTGTGGAATCACCCGCTATGGAATCACCCATGTACACACTAAATTAATGAAACGCTCGAAAAGGATAGGCGTCCCCATCAACTTCTCGCACAAAGAATCCACTTTGTGTATGATCCCCGGTCAACAAAGTTTATGGAATCCACCATAAAACCTCACGGAATCCACCATGGCACGGAATCCACCGTGGCACGGAATCCACTGTGAAATATGTCTCCCGGCATCATACCCCCAGGGTGGGATAGCAATTGTCCTCAATTACTATTGACTCAATGTGGAGCTAACAAAGTGGGGAAAGCATTTATGTCTCTAGCGTGCATCCATTGGGCCTCTTCAACAGGATGGTTTTTAAACTTGACCAAATATCTAGAATATCTACGACTAGTTCTAGTGGTCATGAAGTCAGTATCTATGATAGCTTCAGGCTCAAGGATTTCAATCTCTTCATCTAACAAAGGTGGGTTTTCATAAACAGTGTGTACAGGTAATTGGCCTCTAAAGGGTCGCAATAAACTAATGTAAAATGTGTTGTGAATTTTCGAGTGAGGTGGTAGTTCTAACTTGAATGCATTGCCATTGATTTTGTGAATGATCTTAAATGGTCCATAGAATCTAGGTGCTAATTTCACAATTGGGTGTTTATCTACACTTTGTAATCTACATTTTTCTATTCTCAACCAAACATAGTCGTCAACTTTGAAATTCATGGCCTGTCTTTTCTTATTGGCTTGTTTTGTATATGATTGCTGGGCTTTGGCAATCATGTCTTTAACCTCATAAAAAATAGTAGCGTGCATGTTAGCAATATCATTAGCACTCTGAATTCTATTTCATAAAGATGCAATAGGTGTAGACAATTTATAACCATAAATTACTTCAAACTGTGCTTTCTTTGTAGATGTGTGTGGTGTATTGTTATATGCAAACTGTAGTAAATGTAACTGTGTATCCCATGTCTGTGGTTTAGAAATATTGTAAGCACGTAAAAGATCTAAAATAGTATTGTTAGTAGCTTGTGTTTGTCCATTAGTTTCAGGATGAAATGCAGATGAGAAATCAATCTTTGTTTCTAGATTAGCAAACAAAGTAATCCAAAAATTATTACAAAATCTAGAATCACGGTCAGAAATAATAACTTTTGGTAATCCATTATTAGTGAAAACAGTTTTCAAAAACAATTGTGCTGCCTGAGATGCTGTTAAAGTTTTCTTACATGGAATGAAATATGCTTGTTTACTAAACCTGTCTACAATAGTCCAAATCATGTCATGGTTAGCTTTAGTATTAGGTAAATCAGTAATAAATTCCATAGAAATCTGTTTCCATGGTCTTGATGGAATAGATAAAGGCATAAGTAATCCATACTGTTTACCATGATGTCTCTTAACTCTTTGACAAACCAAACATTCAGAAACAAAGTTAGATACATCAGTGTCCATATGTGGCCAATAAAAATCTTCAGTCAATGTACGTAAAGTAGATATAATACCTCTATGACCTCGATATGGAGGACAATGAATCTCATTCAAAACAAAAGATCTAAATGGACACATAATCTCTTTTCATAAACCATGAATCCATCATTGTAAGACAGTGAATCAATAGGAATACAGTTATTTCTAACTAATTTATTCCAATCAACATGAAAAGTAATGTCCTGATGATAAGTATCTTTCATAGGAGTTAGAGAATCAAATGATATAACAGAGATATTATGAATGGTCGGTCTTCTACTTAATGCAGCAACCACTACATTTTCTTTACCTGGTTGATATTGGATAAGGGGATGAAAACTCTGAATAAAAGCTGCCCATTTGATATGTCAGTCAGATATTTGAGGTTGACTAAGTAAATGTCTAATACTTTGTTGATCAATCTTAATCATAAACTCAGAACCCATTAAGTAATGTTTCTATTGTCTTAAAGCTTGTACAACAGCTAACAATTCTTTATCATATGTGGAATATTTAAGTTCGGAGGGTTTCAGTTTACAACTAGAATAGGCTATGGGATGATTATCTTGCATAAGTAAGGCTCCTATTCCAGATCCGCTGGCATCAGTAACTACTAAAAAGAATGGTCTATTAAAATCAGGTAGTTGTAATACAGAAGCATGAGTTAATGCATGTTTCAATAAATCAAAAGATTTCTGTTGCTTATTAGACCAATGATAAACAATACCTTTCTTTAAAAGTTTAGTCAAAGGCAAATCAAGTAATGAAAAATTTCACACAAACTTCTTGTAAAAACTAGTAAGACCTAGAAAAGAACGTAACTCATACACATTTTTGGGTATAGGCCAGTTTAATATTGCTTCTATCTTCTTAAGGTCAACCTTAATACCTTCTGATGACACAATATGACCTAGATATTCAATTTCTGTTTGAAAGAACTCACTCTTTTTTAGATTAGCATACAATTGATTATCTTTCAACAACTTGAAAACCAAAGACAGATGTTCATAATGTTCTTTCTCATTTTTACTGAATACCAAGATATCATCAAAGAATACTATAACACAATGCTAATATTTCAAAAATATGTGATTCATCATTCTACTAAATGTAGCAGGTGCATTAGTCAATCCAAAAGGCATCACTAAAAATTCATAATGACCAAATTGTGTTCTAAATGCAGTCTTAAATATGTCAGATTTATCTAATCTTACCTGATGATAACTAGATTTAAGATCTATTTTACTGAATATGGCAGAACCTTGTAGTTTATCCATAAGATCATCGACTCTAGGAATTGGATATCTATTCTTTACAGTAATATTATTTAGCACTACAAGGGACTGGGGCAATAGCGACGCCGATTAGCGACGGCGTTTATCGGCGTCGCTATTGGCGTCGCTATTTGCGTCGCTATATGCGTCGCAAATGCGACACAAATAGCGATGCAAATAGCGACGCCGCAGGGAAAAACAGCGCGGCCGAAACCAGAGCGCCGTTTTCATTTTGTTTTCTTCGCCTTTTGAGAGCGAGAGCGAGGGAGAGAGCGAGGGAGAGAGCCAAGGCTTTGTGAGAGAAGAGGAGGAAGAGACTTGCTGCCGCCGCCGCCGCCGCCACCGTCATTGTTCGCGAAGGAGAGGAGGAGCCCTCGTTGCAAAGAGAAGCCGCCCACGCTCGCCATATCTCATTGGTGAGTCTCCCTCTCTCTTTCTTTTACTTGTTGAAGGTTTAAATCGTTCTCTTTTGTTTATTTAGGAGAGGAAAAGAAAGAGAAGGAGAGGGAGAAGGAGAGAGAGGGAGAGAAAGAGAGGGAGAGGGAGAGAAAGAGAGTGAGAGTGCATTCTCTCTCTCTCTCTCCCTTTTGCTTGTTTAATGTTTAAATTACTTTCTTCTTTTCTTGTTTAGGAGAGGAAACGAGAGAGAAAGAGAGGGAGAGGGAGAGAGAAAGGGAAAGAAAGAGAAAGAAAGAGAAAGAGAAATAGAGGGAGAGGGAGAGGGAGGGGGAGGAAATAGGAGAGGGAGAGAAAGAGAAAGAGAGGGAGAAGGAGGGAGAGTGCATTCTCTCTCTCCCTCCCTCTCCCTTTTGCTTGTTTAATGTTTGAATCACTTTATTTTTTGCTTGTTTAGGAGAGGAAATGAGAGAGAAAGAGAGTGAGAGGGAGAGGAAGGGGAAGGAAATGAGAGAGGGATAGAAAGAGAAAGAGAGGGAGAGTGCATTGTATCTCTCCCTCTCCCTTTTGCTTGGAGGATGTTTAAATCACTTTATTTTTTGCTTGTTTAGGAGAGGAAATGAGAGAGAAAGAGAGTGAGAGGGAGAGGAAGGGGAAGGAAATGAGAGAGGGATAGAAAGAGAAAGAGAGGGAGAGTGCATTGTATCTCTCCCTCTCCCTTTTGCTTGGAGGATGTTTAAATCACTTTATTTTTTGCTTGTTTAGGAAATGAGAGAGAAAGAGAGATAGAGAGGGAGAGGGAGAAAAAGAGAAAGAGAGGGAGATGGAGAGGGAGAGGGAGAGGGAGAGGGAGGGGGAGGGGAAGGAAATGAGAGAGGGAGAGAAAGAGGGAGGGGGAGGGAGAGGGAGCGAGGGAGCGAGGGAGAGGGAGAGGGAGAAAGAGGGAGAAAGAGGGAGGGAGAGGGAGAGGGAGGAGGAGGGAGGAAATGAGAGAGGGAGAGAAAGAGAACGAGAGGGTGAGGGAGAGGGTGAGAGAAAGAGAGGAAGAGAGGGAGAGGGAGAGGGAGAGGGAAGGGAATGAAATTTAAGATAATATACGTATCGATAATGGTATGCAATGTGCTTTGCATACGGCCACGTACTTCATCAAAATTAACCCAAAATTATTGTTATAGAAGTGGAGATCCCTTAAATTGAGTATAGGATAATTTCTCTCAGGTCTTATGACTATGAGTAGAATTGATTGAAATAAATTTTATTACTATAGTTGTAAAATTTCATAGATGGCGCGCATTAATTTTAAAATGGATTACTTATACTCAAAGCCGAGATATAACAAAAAATTATCTACCGGGACAAACAAATCGTTGAGCATGATACAAGGCCGAGATATAACATCGGAAAATCTCTCGACTACTATATACAATGCAAGGTTTATGGTCAACTTGCAAGTTGACGTACATCTCCAAAAAGCTATCCATTTAAGCCTCGTTTGCTGTAATGTAGATAAGATGGCAAACGAAAAAGGTCCTATTGTTCAAGACCGCGAGTCGTATCTTAATCAGCGTGTCCCATGTCCTTGCTCTCAATGCAAGTTGGCAATTAGACGAAAATGCCGATTGTCTATAGAACACGTACGACGATTTGGCGAGTTTCAACCTGAGATTATTGATCAGGCGATTGCAGATTTTCAGCAAACGGTATTTTCAAGTTAGCATTTTTCATGCATTGTACTCTCAAGCTAATTGAAAACCATACACAATAAGATTGGGTCTTGTTGGCAAATTTTGTGTCCAGGGGGGTGATGTCTCGACCCAAGGGGGAGTGCACCCTTTGCGGCCAATTAGAAGAGTTCGTGGACGTGCGATGGATGGATGGCAGGAGCCAATAGACCACTCGCAAGGCCCATCTATATCGTCAATGCCAGAGGAGACAGACAACCTTCCCGACTTGCCTACAATCTTGGAGCCTGAGATGGAGGCAATGATCGATGCATTGATTCCCATGGATGTTGAGACATCTGACCCGCTTAGAGAGGAAGCATCCATACCATTATATGATGGGTGCCGAGTATCTCGGTTGAAGACATTGCTTGCACTCTTAAGTGTGCAAGCAAAATACGGTTGGAGCGATACGAGTGTGACTGAGTTATTCAGGTACCTTGCATACAGACTTCATTGTTTTTTTTAAAAACAGTATTATTGTAAATATGGATGGATTTTTTAAGGTGTTTTATGATTTTTTCAGGTTATTGAAATATCATATATTGCCACCTGCAAACACCATGCCTGAGTCTCGTGATGATGCACGACATGTTTTACGGAAGCTTGGCATGGACTACAATAACATCCATGCATGTATCAACGATTGCATATTGTTTCGAGATGAATACGAGACTATGGAGACATGTCCAAAGTGTGGTGCTCACAGGTATCGACACGACTTGCAGGGGCAGACCATCCCTCAAAAAGTCCTCAGACACTTTCCGCTCATCCCCCGTATAAACCACATGTTTCGCACGTCTGCCATGGCAAGCTTGACAACGTGGCATGTGCAGAATAGGTCTACGGATGGAGTGCAACGAATATCAGCAGATTCGCGCGCATGGAGCCACATTGACTCTACCTTCCCAGGCTTTGCGCGAGAGCCAAGGAATCTTCGGCTCGGTCTCGCCATGGATGGTGTGAACCCATTCGGTCTGCGCTCGACTTCTTACAGTGTGTGGCCTATAGTGCTTGTCAACTACAACATTCCTCCATGGCTTTCTACGAAGAAAGGACATCTCATCCTTAGCTTGCTCGTCCCGGGCCGCTACAAAGTAAAAAATATGGACGTGTATCTTCGTCCATTAGTCGATGAGCTTAAGATTTTGTGGGAGGAGAGGGTCACGGTGCAAGATATGAGCAGGCACGATGGTCGGCGGTCAGCCAACATTCGAGCCATTCTCATGTGGACGATGCATGACTTTCCGGGATTGGGAGAGTGCTCAGGTGAGCAGACCTTTGTTCACGCCGGTAATATCTATATTTTATTTCATTCAATCAAGTATTCACTAGGTCGTGGATCGCCTTGCAGGTCTCGTTACCTCAGGTTATCATGCATGTCCATTGTGTGGGCCACAGTTAGACTCCCGAAGGTCACGAACCATGAAGAAGATGGTATATCAAGGACACGCCACTTTCTTGCCGGAGGATCATGAACTCAGGGAAGGTTTTCTTGGATGACCTCCAGCACGTATGAACGCTGCAAGCTGGTACGAGCTGAAAATGGTAAACCCGGAATCACATCCAAATGGAATGCGACGGTTCTCAGTTTTCTACGAGTTGCCATATTGGACCCACTTACAGGTCAACCACTTGTTGGATCCCATGCATATTTTCAAAAATGTGGGCAGCTTGCTATGGGACCACATCACAGGAAAGAGAGACACTATAGGGTCACGAATGGATTTAAAGGAGGTAGGTAAGATGGAGGCGCTTTGGCCGCAGTCGAGTGCTGAAGGGGGAGTGCAGCTTCCTCGCGCTCCCTGGGTTTTGTCTACCAAAGAAGAGCGCATTGTGAAGCAAGTAATCAAGTCTATCCGCACTCCGACGGGTATGATGCGTTCTCTCAGGTCCGCATTTTCTAAAGATGACCAAATGTCTGGGCTAAAATCCCATGATTGGCATAAGATATGTCAGGTTTGTGAACAGAATGGATTTTAATTAGCGTGGACATTTTGAAATTTGAAAAGTGACCATTATTCTTAATGCTTTCTCATTTGTGGCAGTTTGTCCTACCGATCGCGATCGCGGGATGCCTAACTCCAGAAATTCGCGGGGCCATTTACAAGCTGTCGACTTTGGTGCAATGGATCTCACAGAAAGAGATTAAGGCGTCCTCTATTGAATCCGCAAGGCGGGGAGCAGTTGAGACGGTCTGTCTCTTTGAGAAATACCTGCCCACTAGCATGCTCACGATACAAGTTCACCTTCTTGTGCATCTTGTGGACGAAGTGGAGATTGCCGGACCTGTCCATACGCGATGGATGTTCTTCTTGGAGCGCTTCATGAAAACCCTGAAAGGCTTTGTGCGACAACGAGCTCGTCTGGAAGGTAGCATGGCGGAGGGTTGGTTGGTGTCAGAGGCATTAGTGCATATCTCACAATGGCTACCAACGGTGGAACCAGACAATGAAATTCTATGGACGCTCAAGGACGATGACAGGCTGACTGGAGATGTGGTGGTTGGAAATGGGGTAGAAAAAAGAATGGATGCCTCAATGGAAGAGAAGGTGAATCGCTTTTGTATGTTGCACCATGCCTCCATGGAGACGTGGCTCGCCAAGTACCAAATTGCAAGGCAAGATCGAGAGGAAGCGCGAGCTGAATTCCGACGCAGTATGCGTCACCGACCGATTCGATATCCCGAAGGCATGGAGGAGATGCCGCGGTTTATGTCAACACGATGGTTGCATGGAGCCTTGATCGCAGCATCCAGCGAAGGGGCAGAGGTCTCAATGGAGGAGTGGGAGTTCTCGAGGGGATGTAGTCCAAAGGTAATGAGGGGTTTAGAATGTGTCGTATCTGAATTTGTTTGCTACATCTAATTTGAGTGTTTCAATGTGCAGTACAAAATATATAGTGCAGCGTGGTCGCGCGGACGACATTTTCGGGTGGAGCGTATTGACAAAATGCGCTCCACAATGGACTGTGGTGTCATGGCAAGGTTTGAGCAAGAGAGCCGGCGACGAGCAACGGATCCGAACACGGTTGTGGATGAGATGGAGTATTTTGGGAATTTGCAAAGTATTATTACGGTGGATTACCGTAGCTTCTCCATGATAATATTCGATGTGCAGTGGTTCAAAGTGGTACTTGGAGGAGCTGGCGCAACGGTTCGACGAGGTCCATCTGGATTTCTCAAAATAGATTCCGAAAAAAAATGGATGGATTTGCGCGACACCTTTGTGTTGCCGGCACATTGTGAACAGGTAATCTTCTAGTCATTTGCTTGCTAATTGTAATACGACATGCTTTATGTCACAATGGTTTGAAGACGGTTTGTAAGTGTTTGTGAACAGGTAATCTTCTATCCAAATCCCCGACAACCTCGATGGTGGTATGTTATACCTTCAACTCCTCGAGGTGCGAGAGTATACGATCAAAGCGATGTTCCAGGCATAGATGAAGAATATATGCAAATAGAGGGATCGAAATTACAAGGGGTGGAGGCCACCGCAAGCTTGGAGCCCGCATCGGCTAACAATGATGGAAATACAGAAGTCGTAGAATTTTTTGAGAACGAGGCAGACTCGTTCTTTTGTAGTGACATGTCTATCGACCTTCCAGTGTATGCAGAGTTATGTCAGGAGATTAACATGGGACCATAGAATACTTCATTCTTGGAGAATTGTATTACTCAATTCGTTGTTTAGATCTTCCCTAAAGGTAGATAAGATATGCATTTTAAGATGGATTTTTCAAAAATGATTTATATTAATGCGCTTTGTATAGTTTCAATTGATTATTCTAACATTATTTTTTATCTCTGCAGGTATCGATATTTTCAGGATGAGTCGAGGGATGAGCGATGAGGAGTTTCAGGAGATGATGGCACATATGTCTCCAGATCAGCTCGCGAGATTCAGAGAGATAGCAGATCAGGAGCTGTCTCGTTCTTCGTCAGGGCACTCTGCTAGATCAGCTTCAGTGCGATCAGATGCTTCAGCTTCGAGCAGATGATCTCGACGCTCGCGACTTGGGCCAGAGGGAGGGACTGCGACTGTAGGAGGATCAGGGGGGTGCTGCTGTGGAGACACGGACGCGGTGTCTCCGTCTCGTCGTTCAGCTAGAGCTCGGTCACCTCCAGGATTTGTCACACCTGTGGGGACGTCCACTCCAGTTACTCCGGCTTTTGCGCAGCCGTCGGCAGATGTCACGCCTTTTGGTGGCACTCCTTTTGGTGGCACCCCCTCTGGTGGCACCCCTTTCAGTGGCACTCCGGGAGAGGGTACCCCCGTCGGTACACCGGATGTTCAGGGGTCTCCTGGATATGCCCAGGAGCGTGGACGGAGATGGGAGAGGGCCCATACGAGGCACACTCCTAGGGATTATGGATACCTAGTGGATGGCAGGTCAGGAGCTATCATCATGAATGATGAGGGGAGGAGGGTGATGGCTCGCATGAGGGAGTTGTGCCAACAAGTTTTTCGGCACAACGTCCTGGATCATTGGAGGAACATACCGGAGGGGAGCAAGGAGTACATAGTAGCATCCTTGCACGAGGAGTTCCCGGTACCAGCTGCAGTGGATAGATTCTCTACGGGCTGGATGATGGATTGCATGCGTGCATACATGTCACATAGACGATCCGATGCACGCAAGGCAATCAAGAGTGGGGCTCCAAAGCCCGAGTGGTTAGATGCAGAGGATTGGCGCCGACTGAGGGAGGAGGCTACAAATTCGCCAGGACGTTGGAGTCAGTAGCGGGAGGCGGCGAGGGCACGAATCGAGGCCGGATCAGTACATCATCTTGGGAGTGCCGGCCACAGGACATATTTGGAGGACTTTGTAAGTTTCTCTTTTGTTTTGCTTATTTGTTTTTTTGAGATGTTATTTGTACTGACAATCATGTTTCTAACAGTTAGCATTTTGTTTTCTTTGCAGCACTCCATTACAAATCGTGATCCGCAAGGCCTTGAGACTCAATATGCAGAGAGGCACGCTTTCAGATCATTGATCGACCGATTGTACAGACGCGGCGGCCCAGTAAGTCTCTCATCTTTCATGTCCGTAGTTACCATGAGATATTTGAATGCATTATTGTATGGTGGATTGATATGTTGTTTCTTTTTCTGCAGAATCCGTTTGATGCTCCTTTGCAGAGGGACGAGCTTTCGGGGGACGACGATTTGTAGCTCGCCCTCGGATCCTTAGCGCTCACATACCTTTAGTTTTTAGTCGCCCGATCTATGTAGACATTTTCTATGTATTAGTGATATTGTTTTATGATTGTACCAATCGCATTTTATGCGATATCATGTATTTATTTCATCTATCAGTTTTATGATTTCAGTATAGATTCTTTTTGTTTGCAAACGCTTTGTATGCAGCAGTGCAGAAACTATTTTGTATGGCTCTCATACAGCACACAGTGCTATATGTGGCAGGGCAGCTTGCTGCCCTGCCACAAAATTTTTTTTTTCTCTATTACCGTCGCTATTTGCGTCGCAAATTTACTGCAGGCGTCGCTATTATCGTCGCTATCAGCGTCGCAAAATCTCTGCAATCGTCACTATATGCGTCGCTATATAGCGACGCAAATAGCGACGCATATAGCGATGCAAATAGCGACGATTCTATGGCGTCGTCAATAACGACGCTTTTTGCGACGACGGGGGCAAATTTTGTTGTTTGTATTTTCGTCGCTTTAAACGTCGCTATAAGGTCTATATCTTGTAGTGTAGGGCACGATAATCAATGCACATACGATAAGTATTATTATTCTTCTTTACTAATAAAACAGGTGCGCCAAATGGAGAACTACTAGGTCTAATTAATCCTCTGTTTAATAATTCCTCAACTTGATTTTGAATTTCTTTCTGCTCTATCTGGTTATGCCTATATAGTGCTTTACAAGGTGGTTGTGTACCAGGAATTAAATCTATTTTGTGGTCTTCAGGACGTGAAGGAGGTAGTCCAGATGGTAGACCTTCAGCAAAACAATCTTTAAATTTTGCAAGGAATTCTTTATGCCTAGGATGCATATATTTTTCTTTAGCTTGCAGTTCATTCACCCAAATTAGATAAGATTTATTACTTTTGCGTAATGCACGTTTAGCTTGAGTATGGGTGAGCAGTGGAAAAGCATTAGATGTGTGCATACCATACAATGTAATGTGTTTTCCTTGAAAATGAATTTTAATTGAATGCGTGGAATAATCTATGTGAGGATTATGCTGATGACGCCAAGGCATACCTAAGATAATATCACTAGACTGTAATGGTACAACTAGAAAATTCATTCTTTCAGTGTATTCACCAATTTGAATTTCTAGATCATGCACCTCTTGTGTTCCATTATACCTTGTGCCTAAGAATGTTGCTTTAATGCGATAATACGTAGGAATAGTTTGTACTTTCAATTCTTTCACTAACTTTGTAGAAATAAAATCATGTGTACTACCATCATCATGCAAAATAATATTTTCTTTTCCATGCACTAAACATTTCATTGTCAACAAAGAATGTGGAGTTGGCATACCTGGTAAAGTATCCGAAGGAGTAGTAAGGTCGTCCTCATCTTCCGTAAAGTCAGGCATTTCCTCATGTTCTTCATCTTCCATTGCTCCAAGATAGTTGATATGGACAGGTGGCTTCTTCGATTGGCAATTGGCTGCTAGATGTCCAGGTTGATGGCATTTGTAACACACTATAGGTTTGTCTTTAGATACATTGTTTATAATGGCAGGAAGTCTTGGAATATTAGGATTTGGCTATGAAGATAGCTTAGGGTTTTGATTGGTATTTGATGGCAAAGTAGGTGGTTTTGTCCAAGGCTTACGGAAATATGATGAAGGAAATCGACTTTGATTGAATCTTCTAAAATTTGAATTGAATTGCTTAGAACCATAGTTACCATTTGCTTGAAATTGTTGTGAACGCTTGTCTGTTCCTCGATTCCTGTCTTCAGTGTCATGTGCCAAAGAAATTGCATCTTCAAGGGTTGTAGGCTTGAACATATTGACTTCAGCGTAGTAATGTCCAAGTAATCCAGACATAAACTTGCGCTTGTGAGTCACTTCAGGTACGTCTTCAAGCATGCGTAGTTGGAGTAAGGCATTCCAAAAGCGTTCGGTGTACTGAGAAATAGGCTCACAATCTCTTTGTTGAAGAAGGTCCCATTGCTTTATGGCTTTTTCATGGAATTGTGGAGGAAGGAAATTCTGCATAAACTTCTTCTTGAAACTCTCCAAGGTAGTGGGACAATCTATGCTCTTACGAACCATGGTCCACCAAAGAGATGCTCTATCCACTAAATGATTAGTGACACACTTGATTTTATCTTTTTCAGCATATGTTTCCTCATGAAAGTAATCATCAAACTGACTGATGAATGCAAGAATAGTATTTCCATCTCGAGTGCCATTGAAAGTACGCAATTTGAAATTTCTTTTACTTATATTTGTTTCTTTGCGGATGGATTGAGCTTCGAGAGTCACATCGATGGTTCGTCGGATAAGATCTTTAGGTTGTTGTCCATCTTTGTCGGTAGTCGATCTTTGTAAATTGGCCAATTGAACTTGCAATGCTTGCCGGGCTCTTCGTTGTTCGTCCAACTGCATCATAATTAAATCCAACTTTTGTTCCACCGTAGGTTCAGGAAGATCACCTTCAGCCATTAAATCATCCATATTTGATTCTGTCATCCTGCAAAACTTCAAAAGACCTCACACTCTCAAAATCCAATTAGCGGGATGAGCGTAGCTCAAAGTCGAGTGTACAAGGCTTATAGATTTTTGTTTGGCTTTCACGGTCTTTGTCTTTGGCAATTGCGGGATTTGAAAAATTTGTAAAATCTATGTTTAACCTTCTGTGTGTGCTGAAACTGGTTCAGCAAGTCTGTGTATGCGAACAGAGTCTTCCAGGGAACAACTTTGCAGTTTGGTGCTTCTGTGCAGGAACGGTCTTTATGGGAGTTTTTAGCACAAGTCAGTTCTGACTTCTGATGACTTGCTGGACTTGCAGAGTTGCAGAACTTAGGAAACTTGATCAACTTGAAGTTTGTTGTGACTTAATACTTGCTTGACTAAGCTTAAGCTTAGTCTTGACTAAAAACGACGAATTTTAGGGGGAGGGGCGTTTTTTGCACAGGCACAAATCACGCTGGACACATCCTGATGCGCTGATTTTAAAAATGATGGTTAAGTAAGCTTTTTAAGCTTACTATTAAGCTTTTTAAACTATCAAATAAGCTTTGAAGCTTTTGGGCGATGGAGTTACTGTCAAACTCTTGAGAAGAAAACAACTTGTGTAGGGAGATATTGAAGTGGTCCTCCGCCGTTTCAGATTGGTCCTTCGCAATCAGAGGTTGTAAACAGAGGTTCTTGACCACCAAGAATCCACCCGTATCGACCGTTCGTGATGAGAATGACCGTAGAGCTCGATCGTTCTAGGCGCTTCGCCTTCGCACAAGATGGGTAGCGATTGGAAGCTCTCGATCTCAACTTCGCTCTAATACCAATGGTGCGTAGATGGGATGCTGTATGCTCACATAGTGAATGCCAGAAGGTCCCCAAGAATAAAAGAACTCTACTTTTTGCACAAAACTCAAGGTAGAAAGCATGCACGACATGAACAAGAGACCAATCGGGTGCAATCTCCCCCCATGCCTTGTGTGAGCACTCCACAAAGCATGTATTTTATGTATTAATCATCTTCAAGCTCAAATAATAGCCCAAATTACAAAATAGCACACTTTTGGCTTTTGAGTTTGCTTTAGCACAAAATAGAAATAAAGCTAATGGGTGGGCGCCTAAAGAGTCAGGCATACCCAATACAATGTCCAAATACAAATAACATAATCTGCGCCCATGCGCATACAAAATAATAAATAAATATCCAATGCCTCAATAAATAGGTGCAACAAAATATAGGTGCCATGCCTAAGGTATGCGCCCATCAAAATATAAGTGATAACTCCAATACAAGCTATCCTCCAATGCTTTCCTCCACCACTGCTGCTATCTCTACACATCAATTGAAGCATTCACAATCGTTAGTAAAATAATACAATTAAACCAACAAAAGTGAATACCTAGCAGTCTTCAGCTACATAAATAAATCAACTGGTTAGAAATCAATCCTAACCTTAATTTATCACGAGTGCACACTCTAAACTCATAAACGTTTATTAATTTAATATGTATTTTGCGAAATCACCCGCTATGGAATCACCCATGTACACACTAAATTAATGAAACGCTCGAAAAGGATAGGCGTCCCCATCAACTTCACGCACAAAGAATCCACTTTGTGTATGAGCCCCGGTCAACAAAGTTTACGGAATCCACCGTGGCACGGAATCCACCATGAAATATGCCTCCTAGCATCAATGATAATCCTTACATCAGCCACTTTAGCCACTAGAACAACCAGTGCTACCTTATAATGCTCATTATATCCGTCTACTTAATGTTGTATATCCATTTGCAGCCAATAGCTTTCTTGGCCTTAAGTAGAATAGCTATTTCTTCATCCATAGAATAATCCCAATACTCGTTACCCACTACATCCTCAGAATAAGTGAATTCCACATCCAGTAGATCCTTAGTCATATATACATAGTAATGAATAACATAGCTATCATATATTAATCATTGCATTGGTTTTCTTACTCTATTTGACCTATATGGACCTAGATTACTAAGTCTAGCAGCTACTTTAGCATCCTCTTGTACCTTCCATGCACTAAGTTTTTTAATAGATGAAATTTCAAACTCCTCGTCCAAGGTGTGCTTAGAGCTATGTGAATCATTCAATATCAATATGAGATAATCCTGATGATACATTTGTCATAATAGGTGAGTCCCTAACTTAAAGCTATTTACATATTCTTGACATTTGTGATGTATTTGCTAAGGTAAGTTACTCACAAATATATATGTACATCACGTGGATTCAAAATAATTTATATTTAAAATACCATTTTTATATAATTTTTACATATAGAATGGTGTAATATAAAGGGGTTATTTATAGATTGAATAGAAAAGGATTATGTTTTACTTACAAAAAATTCACAGATAAGGATATTTATAAATAGGACTTGAATGCATGTGATACAGAGGATATACATATAGTAACTTTCCCAAGTGTACTTGGTGAAATAGTCTATGATCTCAATCTACCACTTCAAGGTCTATTAATAGAACTATGATTAGGAGTTTTCTATGGTCCGCTCAATGTCTCTGACTATTGACCTATGTTTTGTATAAACACACTCTCATGCTCCTCAACCCCCCAACTATGCTTTGCACATTATTACACCAGCTACACATTTAATAAAAAACAACATCTCTGCTAACTCTCAACTCATGTGTAACATGGTTATAATATTTATATCGCTTCTGCTAAAGAGAATATTTCATAAATGTACATTTTTATGCTTTTGGATTCAACTCAATATACAACTCATCACAAATATGCACATAATCAATACATCAAACAAGTGCTTTCTAATGGGAGAGATTTAGCATTCTACTTGTAAACTTCCCTTTAAGTATTAAACCATATACAACAACAGTGAGTGTCTTGTTCATAATAGATATAGCAGTAGCAATTGCTTCAGCCCAATAGTAATGATGTGAGGGGAAGGGCAAGAAGCGAGTTTTTTTTCGCAACCCCTCGATTCTTATTCCACATAGTTCACTTATTCCAAGCTTAGATGTACCCATCTTCACTTCCACTTTCACCACCACCACCATCGTCATCGTTATTGCTAGCTCTACCACCATCACTACCATCATTACCTTCACAAAGAATTTGTAGATTATGAAGCTTTTGGACAGCCAAACAAGGATGAAGTAAGAGTAGAAACAAAGTATAAAACAGTTGATAAAAAGCTCAAGCCGGTAGCTACTCCTCTACCACCTGAAAGTGAAGGACTGGCAGAAAGGGTCACTACAAGATATAGACCTTATAGCGACGTTTAAAGCGACGAAAATACAAACAACAAAATTTGCCCCCGTCGTTGCAAAAAGCGTCGTTATTGACGACGCCATAGAATCATCGCTATTTGCGTCGCTATTTGCGTCGCTATATGCGTCGCAAATAGCGTCGCAAATTTACTGCAGGCGTCGCTATTATCGTCGCTATCAACGTCGCAAAATCTCTGCAATCGTCGCTATATGCGTCACTATTTGCGTCGCTATATGCGTCGCAAATATATGCGTCACTATTTGCGTCGCTATATGCGTCGCATTTGCGACGCATATAGCGACGCATATAGCGACGCAAATAGTGACGCATATAGCGACGATTGATTTGCGACGCATATAGCGACGCAAATAGTGACGCATATAGCGACGATTGCAGAGATTTTGCGACGTTGATAGCGACAATAATAGCGACGCCTGCAGTAAATTTGCGAGGCAAATAGCGACGGTAACAGAGAAAAAAAAAAATTTGTGGCAGGACAGCAAGCCTTGCTGCATATAGCACTGTGTGCTGTATGAGAGCCATACAAAATAGTTTCTACACTGCTGCATACAAAGCGTTTGCAAACAAAAAGAATCTATACTAAAATCATAAAACTGATAGATGAAATAAATACATGATATCGCATAAAATGCGATTGGTACAATCATAAAACAATATCACTAATACATAGAAAATGTCTACATAGATCGGGCGACTAAAAACTAAAGGTATGTGAGCGCTAAGGATCCGAGGGCGAGCTACAAATCGTCGTCCCCCGAAAGCTCGTCCCTCTGCAAAGGAGCATCAAACGGATTCTGCAGAAAAAGAAACAACATATCAATCCACCATACAATAATGCATTCAAATATCTCATGGTAACTACGGACATGAAAGATGAGAGACTTACTGGGCCGCCACGTCTGTACAATCGGTCGATCAATGATCTGAGACCGTGCCTCTCTGCATATTGAGTCTCAAGGCCTTGCGGATCACGATTTGTAATGGAGTGCTGCAAAGAAAACAAAATGCTAACTGTTAGAAACATGATTGTCAGTACAAATAACATCTCAAAAAAACAAATAAGCAAAACAAAAGAGAAACTTACAAAGTCCTCCAAATATGTCCTGTGGCCGGCACTCCCAAGATGATGTACTGATCCGGCCTCGATTCGTGCCCTCGCCGCCTCCCGCTGCTGACTCCAACGTCCTGGCGAATTTGTAGCCTCCTCCCTCAGTCGGCGCCAGTCCTCTGCATCTAACCACTCAGGCTTTGGAGCCCCACTCTTGATTGCCTTGCGTGCGTCGGATCGTCTATGTGACATGTATGCACGCATGCAATCCATCATCCAGCCCGTAGAGAATCTATCCACTGCGGCTGGCACCGGGAACTCCTCGTGCAAGGATGCTACTATGTACTCCTTGCTCCCCTCCGGTATGTTCCTCCAATGATCCAGGACGTTGTGCCGAAAAACTTGTTGGCACAACTCCCTCATGCGAGCCATCACCCTCCTCCCCTCATCATTCATGATGATAGCTCCTGACCTGCCATCCACTAGGTATCCATAATCCCTAGGAGTGTGCCTCGTATGGGCCCTCTCCCATCTCCGTCCACGCTCCTGGGCATATCCAGGAGACCCCTGAACATCCGGTGTACCGACGGGGGTACCCTCTCCCGGAGTGCCACTAAAAGGGGTACCACCAGAGGGGGTGCCACCAAAAGGAGTGCCACCAGAGGGGGTGCCACCAAAAGGAGTGCCACCAAAAGGCATGACATCTGCCGACGGCTGCGCAAAAGCCGGAGTAACTGGAGTGGACGTCCCCACAGGTGTGACAAATCCTGGAGGTGACCGAGCTCTAGCTGAACGACGAGACGGAGACACCGCGTCCGTGTCTCCACAGCAGCACCCCCCTGATCCTCCTACAGTCGCAGTCCCTCCCTCTGGCCCAAGTCGCGAGCGTCGAGATCGTCTGCTCGAAGCTGAAGCATCTGATCGCACTGAAGCTGATCTAGCAGAGTGCCCTGACGAAGAACGAGACAGCTCCTGATCTGCTATCTCTCTGAATCTCGCGAGCTGATCTGGAGACATACGTGCCATCATCTCCTGAAACTCCTCATCGCTCATCCCTCGACTCATCCTGAAAATATCGATACCTGCAGAGATAAAAAATAATGTTAGAATAATCAATTGAAACTATACAAAGCGCATTAATATAAATCATTTTTGAAAAATCCATCTTAAAATGCATATCTTATCTACCTTTATGGAAGATCTAAACAACGAATTGAGTAATACAATTCTCCAAGAATGAAGTATTCTATGGTCCCATGTTAATCTCCTGACATAACTCTGCATACACTGGAAGGTCGATAGACATGTCACTACAAAAGAACGAGTCTGCCTCGTTCTCAAAAAATTCTACGACTTCTGTATTTCCATCATTGTTAGCCGATGCGGGCTCCAAGCTTGCGGTGGCCTCCACCCCTTGTAATTTCGATCCCTCTATTTGCATATATTCTTCATCTATGCCTGGAACATCGCTTTGATCGTATACTCTCGCACCTCGAGGAGTTGAAGGTATAACATACCACCATCGAGGTTGTCGGGGATTTGGATAGAAGATTACCTGTTCACAAACACTTACAAACCGTCTTCAAACCATTGTGACATAAAGCATGTCGTATTACAATTAGCAAGCAAATGACTAGAAGATTACCTGTTCACAATGTGCCAGCAACACAAAGGTGTCGCGCAAATCCATCCATTTTTTTTCGGAATCTATTTCGAGAAATCCAGATGGACCTCGTCGAACCGTTGCGCCAGCTCCTCCAAGTACCACTTTGAACCACTGCACATCGAATATTATCATGGAGAAGCTACGGTAATCCACCGTAATAATACTTTGCAAATTCCCAAAATACTCCATCTCATCCACAACCGTGTTCGGATCCGTTGCTCGTCGCCGGCTCTCTTGCTCAAACCTTGCCATGACACCACAGTCCATTGTGGAGCGCATTTTGTCAATACGCTCCACCCGAAAATGCCGTCCGCGCGACCACGCTGCACTATATATTTTGTACTGCACATTGAAACACTCAAATTAGATGTAGCAAACAAATTCAGATACGACACATTCTAAACCCCTCATTACCTTTGGACTACATCCCCTCGAGAACTCCCACTCCTCCATTGAGACCTCTGCCCCTTCGCTGGATGCTGCGATCAAGGCTCCATGCAACCATCGTGTTGACATAAACCACCACATCTCCAGTCAGCCTGTCATCGTCCTTGAGCGTCCATAGCATTTCATTGTCTGGTTCCACCGTTGGTAGCCATTGTGAGATATGCACTAATGCCTCTGACACCAACCAACCCTCCGCCATGCTACCTTCCGGACGAGCTCGTTGTCGCACAAAGCCTTTCAGGGTTTTCATGAAGCGCTCCAGGAAGAACATCCATCGCGTATGGACAGGTCCGGCAATCTCCACTTCGTCCACAAGATGCACAAGAAGGTGAACTTGTATCGTGAGCATGCTAGTGGGCAGGTATTTCTCAAAGAGACAGACCGTCTCAACTGCTCCCCGCCTTGCGGATTCAATAGAGGACATCTTAATCTCTTTCTGTGAGATCCATTGCACCAAAGTCGACAGCTTGTAAATGGCCCCGCGAATTTCTGGAGTTAGGCATCCCGCGATCGCGATCGGTAGGACAAACTGCCACAAATGAGAAAGCATTAAGAATAATGGTCACTTTTCAAATTTCAAAATGTCCACGCTAATTAAAATCCATTCTGTTCACAAACCTGACATATCTTATGCCAATCATGGGATTTGAGCCCAGACATTTGGTCATCTTTAGAAAATGCGAACCTGAGAGAACGCATCATACCCGTCGGAGTGCGGATAGACTTGATTACTTGCTTCACAATGCGCTCTTCTTTGGTAGACAAAACCCAGGGAGCGCGAGGAAGCTGCACTCCCCCTTCAGCACTCGACTGCGGCCAAAGCGCCTCCATCTTACCTACCTCCTTTAAATCCATTCGTGACCCTATAGTGTCTCTCTTTCCTGTGATGTGGTCCCATAGCAAGCTGCCCACATTTTTGAAAATATGCATGGGATCCAACAAGTGGTTGACCTGTAAGTGGGTCCAATATGGCAACTCGTAGAAAACTGAGAACCGTCGCATTCCATTTGGATGTGATTCCGGGTTTACCATTTTCAGCTCGTACCAGCTTGCAGCGTTCATATGTGCTGGAGGTCGTCCAAGAAAACCTTCCCTGAGTTCATGATCCTCCGGCAAGAAAGTGGCGTGTCCTTGATATACCATCTTCTTCATGGTTCGTGACCTTCGGGAGTCTAACTGTGGCCCACACAATGGACATGCATGATAACCTGAGGTAACGAGACCTGCAAGGCGATCCACGACCTAGTGAATACTTGATTGAATGAAATAAAATATAGATATTACCGGCGTGAACAAAGGTCTGCTCACCTGAGCACTCTCCCAATCCCGGAAAGTCATGCATCGTCCACATGAGAATGGCTCGAATGTTGGCTGACCGCCGACCATCGCGCCTGCTCATATCTTGCACCGTGACCCCCTCCTCCCACAAAATCTTAAGCTCATCGACTAATTGACGAAGATACACGTCCATATTTTTTACTTTGTAGCGGCCCGGGACGAGCAAGCTAAGGATGAGATGTCCTTTCTTCGTAGAAAGCCATGGAGGAATGTTGTATTTGACAAGCACTATAGGCCACACACTGTAAGAAGTCGAGCGCAGACCGAATGGGTTCACACCATCCATGGCGAGACCGAGCCGAAGATTCCTTGGCTCTCGCGCAAAGCCTGGGAAGGTAGAGTCAATGTGGCTCCATGCGCGCGAATCTGCTGATATTCGTTGCACTCCATCCGTAGACCTATTCTGCACATGCCACGTTGTCAAGCTTGCCATGGCAGACGTGCGAAACATGTGGTTTATGCGGGGGATGAGCGGAAAGTGTCTGAGGACTTTTTGAGGGATGGTCTGCCCTTGCAAGTCCTGTCGATACCTGTGAGCACCACACTTTGGACATGTCTCCATAGTCTCATATTCATCTCAAACAATATGCAATCGTTGATACATGCATGGATGTTATTGTAGTCCATGCCAAGCTTCCGTAAAACATGTCGTGCATCATCACGAGACTCAGGCATGGTGTTTGCAGGTGGCAATATATGATATTTCAATAACCTGAAAAAATCATAAAACACCTTAAAAAATCCATCCATATTTACAATAATACTGTTTTTTAAAAAAACAATGAAGTCTGTATGCAAGGTACCTGAATAACTCAGTCACACTCGTATCGCTCCAACCGTATTTTGCTTGCACACTTAAGAGTGCAAGCAATGTCTTCAACCGAGATACTCGGCACCCATCATATAATGGTATGGATGCTTCCTCTCTAAGCGGGTCAGATGTCTCAACATCCATGGGAATCAATGCATCGATCATTGCCTCCATCTCAGGCTCCAAGATTGTAGGCAAGTCGGGAAGGTTGTCTGTCTCCTCTGGCATTGACGATATAGATGGGCCTTGCGAGTGGTCTATTGGCTCCTGCCATCCATCCATCGCACGTCCACGAACTCTTCTAATTGGCCGCAAAGGGTGCACTCCCCCTTGGGTCGAGACATCACCCCCCTGGACACAAAATTTGCCAACAAGACCCAATCTTATTGTGTATGGTTTTCAATTAGCTTGAGAGTACAATGCATGAAAAATGCTAACTTGAAAATACCGTTTGCTGAAAATCTGCAATCGCCTGATCAATAATCTCAGGTTGAAACTCGCCAAATCGTCGTACGTGTTCTATAGACAATCGGCGCTTTCGTCTAATTGCCAACTTGCATTGAGAGCAAGGACATGGGACACGCTGATTAAGATACGACTCGCGGTCTTGAACAATAGGACCTTCTTCGTTTGCCATCTTATCTACATTACAGCAAACGAGGCTTAAATGGATAGCTTTTTGGAGATGTACGTCAACTTGCAAGTTGACCATAAACCTTGCATTGTATATAGTAGTCGAGAGATTTTCCGATGTTATATCTCGGCCTTGTATCATGCTCAACGATTTGTTTGTCCCGGTAGATAATTTTTTGTTATATCTCGGCTTTGAGTATAAGTAATCCATTTTAAAATTAATGCGCGCCATCTATGAAATTTTACAACTATAGTAATAAAATTTATTTCAATCAATTCTACTCATAGTCATAAGACCTGAGAGAAATTATCCTATACTCAATTTAAGGGATCTCCACTTCTATAACAATAATTTTGGGTTAATTTTGATGAAGTACGTGGCCGTATGCAAAGCACATTGCATACCATTATCAATACGTATATTATCTTAAATTTCATTCCCTTCCCTCTCCCTCTCCCTCTCCCTCTCTTCCTCTCTTTCTCTCACCCTCTCCCTCACCCTCTTGTTCTCTTTCTCTCCCTCTCTCATTTCCTCCCTCCTCCTCCCTCTCCCTCTCCCTCCCTCTTTCTCCCTCTTTCTCCCTCTCCCTCTCCCTCTCCCTCGCTCCCTCTCCCTCCCCCTCCCTCTTTCTCTCCCTCTCTCATTTCCTTCCCCTCCCCCTCCCTCTCCCTCTCCCTCTCTTTCTCTTTTTCTCCCTCTCCCTCTCTATCTCTCTTTCTCTCTCATTTCCTAAACACGCAAAAAATAAAGTGATTTAAACATCCTCCAAGCAAAAGGGAGAGGGAGAGATACAATGCACTCTCCCTCTCTTTCTCTTTCTATCCCTCTCTCATTTCCTTCCCCTTCCTCTCCCTCTCACTCTCTTTCTCTCTCATTTCCTCTCCTAAACAAGCAAAAAATAAAGTGATTCAAACATTAAACAAGCAAAAGGGAGAGGGAGGGAGAGAGAGAATGCACTCTCCCTCCTTCTCCCTCTCTTTCTCTTTCTCTCCCTCTCCTATTTCCTCCCCCTCCCTCTCCCTCTCCCTCTCCCTCTATTTCTCTTTCTCTTTCTTTCTCTTTCTTTGCCTTTCCCTCTCCCTCTCCCTCTCTTTCTCTCTTACTCTCTCGTTTCCTCTCCTAAACAAGCAAAGAAGAAAGTAATTTAAACATTAAACAAGCAAAAGGGAGAGAGAGAGAGAGAATGCACTCTCACTCTCTTTCTCTCCCTCTCCCTCTCTTTCTCTCCCTCTCTCTCCTTCTCCCTCTCCTTCTCTTTCTTTTCCTCTCCTAAATAAACAAAAGAGAACGATTTAAACCTTCAACAAGTAAAAGAAAGAGAGAGGGAGACTCACCAATGAGATATGGCGAGCGTGGGCGGCTTCTCTTTGCAACGAGGGCTCCTCCTCTCCTTCGCGAACAACGACAGTGGCGGTGGCGGTGGCGGCGGCGGCGGCGGCAGCAAGTCTCTTCCTCCTCTTCTCTCACAAAGCCTTGGCTCTCTCCCTCGCTCTCGCTCTCAAAAGGCGAAGAAAACAAAATGAAAACGGCGCTCTAGTTTCGGCCGCGCTTTTTTTCCCTGCGGCGTCGCTATTTGCGTCGCTATATGCGTCGCTAAATGCGACGCAAATAGCGACGCCAATAGCGACGCCAATAGCGACACCGATAAACGCCGTCGCTAATCGGCGTCGCTATTGCCCCAGTCCCTTGTAGTGGGTATCCAAACAGCCAAGCCTTCGTAATCCTAAAGATATTGGTCACCAATTTACAGCAAAAAGTCTACAATAGCTGAAAATTGGTGAAGACTCTTTCCTCTTGCTGGTTGAAAAGCAAATCTTCATGCATATGTTAAAGAATCATGGCAAAGCCTTTTCATTTCAACCACATGAAATTGGCTGTGTAGATCCAAGCATTGTGGCACCAATGGTGATTTTTACGGTCCCATATGTTCCTTGGAATCTTAAACCAATTCCAGTTCCAAGGGCTCATTTGCCTAAGTTATTGAAACTTCTAAATGAAAAGATAAAAATTTGAATATTGGAGCCATCTTTAGCTCCATATTCCAACCGATGGTTTACCGTACCTAAGAAGAATGGATCTTTGCGATTCATTCAAGATTTACAACCCATCAATAAAGTGAATATTAGAAATGTTGAATCAGTGCCAACTGTTGATGAGTTTGCTGAAGCTTTTGTAGGTAGGGTAATCTATTCCATGGGAGATTTATATTCAAGCTATGACCAATTTCATCTTGCTTTGGAAAGCCATGACATTACCACAATGAAGACGCCTCTTGGCCTAGTCCGCATATGTACTCTACCTCAAGGGGCTACAAATTCAATAGCTCACATGATGAATGCTATGCATAAAGTATTGAGGGATTATATTCCTCAATTAACTCTTTCTTTTCTTGATGATGTTCCAATCAAAGGATGTGAAGTTCATGAGAAAAATGAAGAACTCAATAAACTTAGATGTGAAAAGTTTGTTTCTGATCATATTAATGATTATGCTCAAATCTTGTCTAAATTAGAAGAAGTCCATCTTACTCTTTCAGGAGCTAAATCTGTTTTTGGAGTCGAAGAAGCCCTTGTGGTCGAATATATGTGTGGTCCATATGACCGAAAGCCTTCTCCATCCAAAATAGATGCTATCAGCAAAATGCAGGAAGAATGTACAAATGTTTCAGAGATGAGAAGATTTATTGGTGCATGTGTCTTCTACCTTATTTGGATACCACATTTTGCTCATGTTGCTGAAAGTCTTTATCAGCTTCTAAGAAAGGGCCAAAGGTTTATATGGGAAAAAGAACATACTCAGGCTATTCGAAAACTCAAGAAAATGTTGATTTCAGCCCCCACTTTAAAGAGGGTTAATTACTCTAATGGACAGTCCATTATACTCACAGTGGACACAAGTCCTATTGGAATAGGATGGGCAGTTGGTCAAGACAACCTTGAAGGCAACAGATATGTAATCCGCTTTGGAGCGAAGGTTCTTAATGAACGACAAAGAAGGTATGCTCAAATTAAAAGAGGACTTTGGGGAGTAGTAACTACATTAAAATGTGATAGGGAGTACTTCATGGGCGCACACATTATAGTTGAAACAGATTGCCTTCCACTCTTGGGCATGATCGCCAACTGTTCCACTCCCAACATAGCCATGCTAAGATGGATAGCCTATATTAAATCCTTAAATCCTAATTTGAAACATATTGCAGGTAGAGATAATCCAGTTGCTGACATGCTTTCGCATGCCAGATATAGGGATAAAGAAGAAATGATGGATGAAGAAGAATCAGAGTTTATAAATGATGATGTAAATGCAGGTACAAATCTGAAAACAACAAGTATAGCTGAATCTAATGTTGATTCAGCAGTAAAAAATGTAGGTACAACAAAAATTACAGGAAGTACCTAAAACAAATTTTACATCAGCAAGGAAGGATGAAACAACCAAAGAAGGACAATGGACAGCTAATAAACAACATGTCCAATGTTTTGTTATGGTTTATTCACACTTTAAAGAAGAATATTATACAAATGATTGGCTAAAAATTGGCCAATTTTTTAGCACTATGACAAAGAAGGAAGAGTGGACTAATGAAGAGTTCAAGAGAATTAAGAGAAAAGCTTATGGTTTTTTTCTTAAAGATGGTTACCTTTGGAGGCATGCGAAAAAGAAAGGAAGGGCGCCTGTACTTGTCTTAGAAGACAAAAAGACTCAAAGACAGGTCATGCAAGAATTTCATGAAAGCCTATTGGCTGGCCATAGAGGCATATGGGGCACTTTTGCCAAAATAAAAGAGAAATTTTGGTGGCAAAACATGTATAAAGACATTGAGCATTTTGTTGAGTCTTGTTATGTTTGTCAAATATACTCTATGGTAAAGCATAGAGATGGGCTTCAGCCTACCTATCCTTTATCCATTCACTATAGATGGGTTATTGATTTAGTAACCATGTCTATAGGAATTTGGAACATGAGATATCTAGTACTTGCTAGAGAAGATCTCACAAATCAAGTGGAAGGAAAAGCCTTGACAACAAAGTCTACTCATGCTATTTGTAGATTTTTACTTGAAGAAATATTTTGCAGGTATGGGTGTTGCTAAAGTAACTGCTGATAGAGGAGAATTGGATGCTGATGAGGCTCACCATTTCTTTGCTCAATTGGGAATTAAGCTATCTCTTACTTCAGCCTACAACCCTGAAGGCAATGGTAAGAGTGAAAGAGGTTATCAATCAATTCTTAAAGCTTTAGCAAAATCATGCAAAGGAAAGATGAGGGAATGGCCTAAAATGCTACCATTCGCATTATGGGCTGATAGAACTACCTATAGTGCAGTGACAGGATATATGCCGGCTGAACTTATATATGGACAGCCACCTATTATGCCTATTGAGGAATCCATTGTCACATGGAGTATCTTACCTTGGGATGAAGGCATGAATAGAGAAGAGTTGCTGTCTCTGCGCATAAGGCAACTCGAAAGAAGGCCAAAAGATGTCAAAACAACCATTGAAAGGCTGAAAACAGCAACATTAAAGAATAAGAAGAGGTTTGACAAGCATCATCGACTCTGTCCAAGAGCTATTCAAGAGAATGATTGGGTACTTGTCTATGATAGTAGTGTGGACAATCAATATAGTGCTCATAGGAAGTTAACCAAGCGATGGTTTGGACCATATGTTGTAAAAGTAGTACATAATAATGCTACTTACTCTTTAGTTGAAATGGATGGGACCATGCTTAAGATACCAATAGCCGGGAAATGAATCAAACTCTTCAAACGAAGAGAATCTTCAACTTATAAACTTGATGACTTAGATATGAGCCCTCTACTTGAAAACATGCAGAAAGAAAAATACTTAGAGAATGAAGATGAAGGTATATCAGAAGAAGACTCTCCTTGACCTGTAATCTTTTGAAATGGCACATGCCGGAGGATGTGCAAGTTAGGAGGGGGTGAATGTCAAAGAGTTTACTGTTCATAATATAAATCATGGGATTCTTATGAACAGAGAAAAACTTCACTGGGAGTTATATGAGGAATTTGCATACAAAATTCAGACATTGTTATCCAATAACCAACTTAGTTACATAAGTTCTTTTGTATTTAACATATAATTTTCAGTTATACCATGTATATTGATGAAAAATAAGTCTATGGGAACCTACAACTTGGTCAACTGGAAGTAATTGACAGTCTGCAGGATAAATCACATTGATTTAGGTGCAAAAATATGGTCAGAACTCAAGAAAAATGCCAAAACTTACCAAAAGTCCACTAAGTTCACAGGGGACCTAAAGTAATAGAATTAAGTGACCAGCAAGTGACTTGGGTAGGTCAAAAAGTGACCTGGGCCTGAGCAGGGAGCAGCCCGTATTTTTCGGTGCAAAATGTAGGCTACACAGTTTGAGCACAACTGGAGAAAGCTGAAGCTATGGTGCATGCTTTGGAGCATGCAAACTGAAGATCAACAGGCCCAGAAGCTGAAGATGTAAACACGGTGAGAGCTCCACTTCTCTGCCCATTTGGTCTGACAAAAATGCATGTTGAAACAGTCAATAAAAGGGAAAAATTTGAGAGAAAAGTATTCAGCCTGCTCTGATGCACGACTTCTCTCATTTTTTCTACCTCATTCTTGGTCCAATGAAGCCCGACTTGTACCCAAGTACTTGAGTGACTTTGGGGCAAGCAAAGGGTAAGGATTTTGAAGGTATATGGGCTGTTATGGGCTAAAATAACCAGTCATAAACAGGGCAGCCCACTGTTATTGTCCATTTTTTATAAGCGAACAAGAGATTTATGTGATTGTAATGGAAGGAAATGACCTCTTTTCATCAGGACTTTGTTCATTAATGATTAGAGGAGCTTCTTCATGAGTTTATACACTCATTTTGAGCTTGATTATGGGCTGAAATTTTCTATTTTAAAACAGGGCTGAAGCTAAAATTATGATTCTTCAATTCATTTCATGTATCATTGGCCCAAATCTTGAATGTATTTGAGTCTATCAACATAATACTTGTTCCAAAGGGTTGAAATCCATCTAAGTACTTGAAATAAAAGCCATTAGAACTTGCATTTGATATTCATAATTGAATTGAGAATCTGAAAATATCCTTTATGATATGATGTATGTATCTAGAGGCATTTGATGTTATCAAGATAGAGTTATTTCTTTCACTCATGTATGCTAAATACATAGAGAAAAAGCTTGAATTCTTCTTCTGTATCTAATTCATTTCTAAATCCCGGATCTTATTAAACCCGAATCTATTTCCCCTTCCTGAACTTTGAATCCTAAACTCCTCTTCTGCACTAAAGCGCCGGTGGTAGACCTTCAGCCCTTAACACGACGACACTGTCATTCAAAGAAAATTTAGAATAGAATTATAGAACTAAAACTCTCTCTCGTTGTTTTTCTTGCTCCATACGAAAGAAGTGAAGAACAATCAGTTCGTAAGGACCACCATTGTATAGCCATTCATCAATGGAAGCTGCTTCACAAATGGGGTAGAAATATTGCTGGGTTTATCATGGTAGGGACTTTTGCATATGGGGCCATATTCTTCATTAGGGATTATGATCTTGAACAAAATAAAGGTGGCACCCCTGTGGGTGCCACTCAGAGAGATATTACCCCCATCAGTACACCAGATGCACATGGGTCTCCTGGATATGCCCAGGAGCGTGGACGCAGATGGGAGAGGACCCATCTTAGGCAAACTCCAGGGGGTTATGGATATCTAGTCCATAGTAGGTCACGAGCCATTATAATGAATGATGAGGGGAGGAGGGCGATGGCTCGTATGAGAGAGTTGTACCAACAAGTTTTTTGGCACAACGTCTTGGATCATTGGAAGAACATACCAGAGGGGAGCAAGGACTACATAATAGCATCCTTGCACGGGGATTTTTCGATGCCAGCCGGAATAGATAGATTCTCTACGGGCTGGATGATGGATTGCATACGTGCATACATGTCACATAGACGATCCGACGCACGCAAGGCAATCAAGAGTGGGGCTACAAGCCCGAGTGGTTAGATGCAAACGACTGGCACTAACTGAGGGAGGAGGCTACAGATTCTCGAGGACGTTGGAGTCAGTAGTGCGAGGCGGCAAGGGCATGACTCGAGGCCGGAGTGGTCCATCATCTTGGGAGTGGCGACCACAGGACATATTTGGAAGACTTTGTAAGTTTTTCTTTTGTTCTGCTTGTTTATTTTTTTGAAATATTCTTTGTACTGACAATCATATTTCTAACAGTTAGCATTTTGTTTTCTTTGTAGCACTCCATTACAAATCGCGATCCGACTAGCCATGAGACTCGATATGTAGAGAGGCAGGGTCTCACTACATTGATCGACCGATTGTATAGACACGGTGGCCCTGTAAGTCACTCATCTTTCTTGTCTGTAGATATCATGAGATATTTGAATGCATTATTGTATGGTGGACTAATGTGTTGTTACTTTTTCTGCAGAGTCCGTTTGATGCTCCTTTGCGACGGGATGAGCTTTCGGGGGACGAGGATTTGTAGCTCGCCCTTGGATCCCTGGAGCTCACACACCTTTATTTTTGAGTCACTTGATCTATGTAGACATTTTCTATGTATTAGTGATATCCTATCATGATTGTACCAATCGCTTTTTATGCGATCATGTATTTATTTCATGTATCAATTTTATGATTTCAGTATACATTGTTTTTGTTTACAAGCGCATTGCACACAGTAGTGCAAAAACTACAAAATTTTTTTCCCTGTTATTGTCACTATTAGCGTCGCAAATTTTACTGCTCGTGTCGTTATTGACATCGTTATATACATCGCAAACCGTCACTATCAGCGTCGGTAAATGCGACGCTGATACCGACGCCAATATCGACGTTGATAGCGACAGTAATACCGACTATTCTATGGCGTCACCAATAACGACGCTTTTTGCGACGACGGGGGCAAATTTTGTTATTTATATTTTCGTCGCTTTAAACGTCGATATAAGGCCTATATCTTGTAATGCTACTTTGAGCTTTCTCCTCTCTTTTGTTCACTTTCATTTCTTTGAACTAAAAATTTTGTGCTTGGGGTTTTGCTCTTGTTTTTCTTCTCAACATGTGGTTGGTACTAGCATCAAAACATCAATGTTGATGCTATTTTCTAGGCTATTAGTGATGTTGCCCATTTGTGTTGGAAAAAACCATTAGTATGTATTCATGCTTGCCTCCATGAAGCTTCTTCAAGAGATAAACCCCACCATTTGATCAAATACTCCAAGATTAATTGAGATCTCAACTTTGCATGTGTCGTATGACTCCCTTAAACATGTAGTGAATAATATTCACATCATCATTGTGTGGTATGTCTTTCATACAATCCATTTGGGATCCAATAAAAGGCTTGAGATGACTCCCATGAAAGACATTGCGAATCTTTGTGGAGGAAGAGATTTCTACATAATAAACCAAATCACGCATGTGCTTTACAATCTTATATGGTCAATAATACTGGTGCTAACTTGTCACTAGAACCAACTTTGAATGTGAAATACTGTGATTTAAGCACCTTTAGAAGTACCAACCCTCCTTGAAATTCCAAAAGTCACCTCTCTTATTTAGTATAAAGCTTCATTTGATCTTATGCTTTCTTAAAATTCACTTTGCCCTACTAAGGTAGGTTTACATGTGATCCAATTCTTCTTTTCCTTGAGGATCTTTCTTTTCACTAGATATGATTGTATAAAGGGGCACTTTACACTTGTGCAAGGCCTCAAAGGGAGAGACTCCTATGATAGAATCAGTGGAGTTGTTATAGATGAGCTTGACCAAATGAATCTATGAATATCAAGCATGTTTCACATCATGATAAAAGTGTCTTATATAAGCCTTAAGCCTTTTCTCTACCCACTCCACGGTCACTTATAAAATTTAAACACATGCTTCATAAACTGGTTGGTCACTTGAGATGATGTAGACTAAGTCTTTATTCTATACTACTTTATTTTGGCTCTTGGCTTGGTGCTCCCAAACCTCCATTTTTCGCCCCAAGCTTGTTCTTTCCCCCAATATTGATTTTGAATTTGAATTTTGATGATGATGAAGACACATAATCACTGAGACAAGTTGAGGCCACTTTAACGCATGACCTCTCTCTCTCTCTCTCTCTCTCTCTCTCTCTCTCTCTCTCTGCTCATTGTCTCTTTTCCATTTTAGCTCTCCTGTCACTTTTGAAGCTACATGGGTGGTGCAGGCAATAGGCTGGTGATCATGGGAGCAATCGGTGCACGAAAGCTGGGGGGTCTTCTTCTTAAGCGTGAGGCACCTGTTGCAAGCAAGTTGGTTTTCTAGGCAAGTTACTCTCTCTCTCTCTCTCTCTCTCTCTCTCTCTCTCTCCTAATCACGTAGCATCATGGTCAGTGCCAAGCATGGCAAGAGACAATGGCAGGTGTGACGGCATAACGAATGCCCTCTCTCTCTCTCTCTCTCTCCCCTAATCATGTAGCATCATGGTCAGTGCCAAGCATGGCAAGAGACAATGGCAGGTGTGACGGCATAACAAATGCCCTCTCTCTCTCTTAAGAATAATATAATATATATAGTACATGAAAGTAATTCGTTATTATCATTATTATTATTATAAAATTAAGTAATGAATTAAATTAAATATATTAATTCAAATTAATAATTGATTAGTTGATTATAGTTATAAAATATAAGAATAATAATTAATTAATATTAATTAAATTAAATTAATTAATTAAGTTAAAATCAATTAAAACTAGTTGTTAATTAATAATTGATTTATTGATTAATTAATTATTATTATTTATAATTTTTATTTCTTCACACACACAAGCTCTAAACCAAGTATCTAATTAGTTATTAGTTAATTAGTTAATGAAATTTGATTAACTAACTAATTAGTTGAGTAATAATTTTTTTTAAATATCTCTATTCTTAATTATTCTTTTTATATTTTTATTCATATACATATACATATATATATATATATATATATATATATATTATTTCTTAATTCTTATATATAGTTATACTTACTTATATTTATTATATTTTTATTTTATTATTTATTTTTATTTTTAGTTGTAGAGAGCGAGAGAGAGAGAGAGAGAATATTTGTTGGCTTATTGGTTTTGATTAGTTTTGTTGGTGTTGTTACTTGGATATATACACACACACACACACTTGGTTTATGTTGGTAAGCTTATGTAAATGTTAGTAAGTTTATGTTTATTATTATTAGTTTGGTTAGAGAGAGTGTATGCACTTTGTTATTTGTTAGCTTGTTTTATTTGTGAGTGGGGAGAGAGAGAAAGAATATTAAATTATTATTATTATTTAGTTATTCATTTTGTTAATGGTTGGTGAGTTATTGCTAAGGTGGTAGGTTAGTTTTGTTTGTGTTGCTAATAAGTTCATTGATGTCAATTAGTTTTGTTGGTAAGTTGGTTGGTAAGTTAGATGGAGAGGGAGAGGGAGAGAGAAAGAGAAATTATTAATTAATTAATCAATTATTAACTGTGTTGATTGTTGCTTGATTATGGACTCTCTTTCTCTTGAAGTGTGGGGATAGAGAGAGAGAGAGAGAGAGAGAGAAATAAATATAAATTATTAATATCAATCATTATTGATTTTAATTTATTGATAAATAAATCAAGTATAAGAGAGAAGGGGAGGGAAGGAGAGAAAGTTTGACTTTATTCATTAATCATGGACTCTCTCTCTCTTATATAGGGTATCAAGTAGGTTAGTTTTGTTAGTAGGTTGGTTGGTTAGAGAGAGAGAGAGAGAGAGAGAGAGAGAGGGGGGGGGAGGGGGAGGGTGATCGGGTGTAGGCATTGGAGAAGAAGGCATATCATCCCTTGCGGGAATTGTTGAGGAAGAAGAAACACCACGTTGGCACGCAGAAAGTGGAGGAAAATCGGATAAGCAAAGAGAAGGTGCTGATTTGGTTATTGGCGCAGATAATGGGCCAGTGGGGGTGCACGTGTTTGGCTCAACCAGGAGAACTGAAGGACGGTCTGGTTCTTCTAGTGGAGGAAAGGTGGCTCATGAGAGACTCGTGTAGGAGTTCGGTTATGGGAACGAGAGGCGCACGGGCTGAGACTCAAACTTTTTGCAAAACTAAGTCGAGTGAAGCGAGAGGTAATGCGCGCTGTTTAGCATGAGGAAGATTGTACAAAGTTGGGACAAGAAGGAAATGGAGGGGTCTCAGGGGCGGCAAGAACAGGGAGACTGGAGGCGGAGGAGCCATAGACGCGCCAGCAAGAGGAGGAGCGTCTAAAGGGGGCGGCGGAAGTGCCAACTGACGAGCCGCAACAACTGGGATAGGAGGAGCCCGCCACAACATAGAAGAGGGGTAAGTTTGTGGTGAAGTCTAAAATTCTGGGAATGATGATGATGGCTCATTGGCATTGTTTGTACTGACAGGAACAAAACATGGACAGGAGATCAACGAATCTTCATAAAAAATGAGAGTATGTGCAAATAAAAATCTGTGTGTGCAGATAAAAATCTGTGTGTCCTGTCGTCATAAAGGTTACCCCACGAGGTTCACCGTAACCTACAAAGATTGCCTTCAGAGCTTGATCGTGCAACTTCTGGCGATCATCTCGGGGAATGAAAGCATAAATAGGAGCCCTAAAGACACGAAGACACGAGTAATTTGGTAATCTTCCATACCGTTTCGTGTATAGGATTGCTCCAATGCTTTTAAAGGGAACCCTATTCTACACATAGCATGCTGTTGACACAGCTTCTTCCCAGTAAGAAGCAAGAAGGCCGGATACTTTCAACATACTACGAGCAGCATCCATCAAAGTGCGATCTCGTCTCTCAACAATGCCATTCTACTGCGGATTGTCAGGTACAATGAAACGTTGATGAATGCCATGGGCTTGACAGTAAGCTCTAAACAAGTGTGAGGTATATTCCCCCTCCATTGTTTGATTGTAGGGATTTAATTTTGTATGGTAGTTTATTTTCAACTAATTTATGATAGAACAAAGGAAGATGCTTTGTCTTTCAAAAAGGAGACAATGAAGGTAAGAAAATACTTATGGTAAATGATCCAACAGGCATAGGACCACATAAATCCGTATGAATGATTTGTAACGAATAGGTCAAGGGTGTTCTATGTTTGGGATACTTGAATTAGCCAATTTTCCATAGATACAACCCTCGCAAAGTGACAGACAACTTTGAAAAGGTATGGTAAAAGCCAAACAGGATTTAAGAATATGCATCATAGACCGATGATTAAGATGGCTAAGGTGGTAATGCCACAACAGGGTCTTGTAAGGAATGTCCAGTGAACTAGTGGCAAAATGGATAGAATGGGCAAGTGTGAGGATTCTACCTAGAAAGTAGAGACGCCCATACTTAGGACATGTAACCACATAAGTACGGCTAGAGGGAAGACGTTGAT